>NC_092006.1:6513685-6715435 GCF_044704955.1 Pristiophorus japonicus
GGGGGGGAATTGTGCAGGGGGAGTGGGGGGGGGGAATTGTGCAGGGGGAGTGGGGGGGGGAATTGTGCAGGGGGAGTGGGGGGGGGGATTGTGCAGGGGGAGTGGGGGGGGGATTGTGCAGGGGGAGTGGGGGGGGGGATTGTGCAGGGGGAGTGGGGGGGGGATTGTGCAGGGGGAGTGGGGGGGGGGATTGTGCAGGGGGAGTGGGGGGGGGGTTGTGCAGGGGGAGTGGGGGGGGGGATTGTGCAGGGGGAGTGGGGGGGGGGGATTGTGCAGGGGGAGTGGGGGGGGGGGATTGTGCAGGGGGAGTGGGGGGGGGGATTGTGCAGGGGGAGTGGGGGGGGGGATTGTGCAGGGGGAGTGGGGGGGGGGGATTGTGCAGGGGGATTGTGGGGGGGGGATTGTTCAGGGGGAGTGGGGGGGGGATTGTGGGGGGGGGAATTGTGGGGGGGGAGTGGGGGGGGAATTGTGGGGGGGGGGAATTGTGCGGGGGGAGTGGGGGAGGGAATTGTGCGGGGGGAGTGGGGGGCGAATTGTGGGGGTTTAATTGTGCAGGGGGAGTGGGGGGGGCGAATTGTGGGGGGTTAATTGTGTGGGGGGGGGAATTGTGCAGAGGGAGTGGGGGGTTGGGAATTGTGCAGAGGGAGTGGGTGGGGGGGATTGTGCAAGGGGAGTTGGGGGGGGGAATTGTGGGGGGGGGAATTGTGCAGGGGGAGTGGGGGGGGGAATTGTGCAGGGGGAGTGGGGGGGGAATTGTGCAGGGGGAGTGGGTGGGGGGGATTGTGCAGGGGGAGTGGGTGGGGGGGATTGTGCAGGGGGAGTGGGGGGGGGAATTGTGTGGGGGGGGGATTGTGCAGGGGGAGTGGGGGGGGATTGTGCAGGGGGAGTGGGGGGGGGAATTGTGGGGGGGGGAATTGTGCAGGGGGAGTGGGGGGGGGGAATTGTGCAGGGGGAGTGGGGGGGGGATTGTGCAGGGGGAGTGGGGGGGGGGGAATTGTGGGGGGGGGGGGAATTGTGCAGGGGGAGTGGGGGGGGATTGTGCAGGGGGAGTGGGGGGGGAATTGTGGGGGGGGGGAATTGTGCAGGGGGAGTGGGGGGGGGAATTGTGCAGGGGGAGTGGGGGGGGGGGAATTGTGGGGGGGGGGGGGAATTGTGCAGGGGGAGTGGGGGGGGGAATTGTGCAGGGGGAGTGGGGGGGGGGGAATTGTGCAGGGGGAGTGGGGGGGGGGGAATTGTGCAGGGGGAGTGGGGGGGGGGGAATTGTGCAGGGGGAGTGGGGGGGGGGAAATTGTGCAGGGGGAGTGGAGGGGGGAATTGTGCAGGGGGAGTGGGGGGGGGGAATTGTGCAGGGGGAGTGGGGGGGGGGAATTGTGCAGGGGGAGTGGGGGGGGGGGAATTGTGCAGGGGGAGTGGGGGGGGGGGAATTGTGCAGGGGGAGTGGGGGGGGGGAATTGTGCAGGGGGAGTGGGGGGGGGGAATTGTGCAGGGGGAGTGGGGGGGGGGAATTGTGCAGGGGGAGTGGGGGGGGGGAATTGTGCAGGGGGAGTGGGAATTGTGCAGGGGGAGTGGGAATTGTGCAGGGGGAGTGGGGGGGGGAATTGTGCAGGGGGAGTGGGGGGGGGGAATTGTGCAGGGGGAGTGGGGGGGGGGAATTGTGCAGGGGGAGTGGGGGGGGGAATTGTGCAGGGGGAGTGGGGGGGGGAATTGTGCAGGGGGAGTGGGGGGGGGGAATTGTGCAGGGGGAGTGGGGGGGGGGAATTGTGCAGGGGGAGTGGGGGGGGGGAATTGTGCAGGGGGAGTGGGGGGGGGAATTGTGCAGGGGGAGTGGGGGGGGGGAATTGTGCAGGGGGAGTGGGGGGGGGGAATTGTGCAGGGGGAGTGGGGGGGGGGAATTGTGCAGGGGGAGTGGGGGGGGGAATTGTGCAGGGGGAGTTGGGGGGGGGAGGAAATTGTGCAGGGGGAGTCGGGGGGGGGAGGGTAATTGTGCAGGGGGAGTGGGGAGGGGGGAATTGTGCAGGGGGGAATTGTGCAGGGGGAGTGGGGAGGGGGGAATTGTGCAGGGGGAGTGGGGAGGGGGGAATTGTGCAGGGGGAGTGGGGAGGGGGGAATTGTGCAGGGGGAGTGGGGAGGGGGGAATTGTGCAGGGGGAGTGGGGAGGGGGGAATTGTGCAGGGGGAGTGGGGGAATTGTGCAGGGGGAGTGGGGGAATTGTGCAGGGGGAGTGGGGGGGGGGGGAATTGTGCAGGGGGAGTCGGGGGGGGGGGGGGGAGATTGTGCCGGGGGAGTGGGGGGGAGGGGACTGTGCCGGGGGAGTGGGGGGGAGGGGACTGTGCCGGGGGAGTTGGGGGGAGGGGACTGTGCAGGTGGAGTGGGGGGGAGGGGACTGTGCAGGTGGAGTGGCGGGGGGATTGTGAAGGTGTGTGGCGGGGGGATTGTGAAGGTGTGTGGCGGGGGGATTGTGAAGGTGTGTGGCGGGGGGATTGTGAAGGTGTGTGGCGGGGGGATTGTGAAGGTGTGGGGAGTGGGGGGAGGGATTGTGAAGGTGTGTGGAGAGGGCGGCGGGTGGATTGTGAAGGTGTGTGGTGGGGGGATTGTGAAGGTGTGTGGTGGGGGGATTGTGAAGGCGTGGGGGAAGGGATTGTGAAGGGGTGGGGAGTGGGGGGAGGGATTGTGAAGGGGTGGGGAGGCGTGGCGGGGGGATTGTGAAGGTGTGTGGTGGGGGGATTGTGAAGGTGTGTGGTGGGGGGATTGTGAAGGCGTGGGGGAAGGGATTGTGAAGGGGTGGGGAGTGGGGGGAGGGATTGTGAAGATGTGTGGAGAGGGCGGAGGGGAGAGGGATTGTGAAGGGGTGTGGTGGGGGGATTGTGAAGGTGTGTGGAGAGGGCGGCGGGGAGAGGGATTGTGAAGGGGTGGGGAGTGGGGGGAGGGATTGTGAAGGTGTGTAGAGACGGCGGAGGGGAGAGGGATTGTGAAGGGGTGGGTGACGTGTGGAATCATGCTGTGCTGACTCGCCGCCTTGTCTTCCAGAAAAAGAGGAAACGGATCGACAGGAGCATGATCGGCGAGCCCATGAACTTCGTCCACTTGACACACGTTGGCTCAGGAGACATGGCGAGCCAAGGGTATTCAATGGTGAGGCTTGGGGAGGGGGTGTACTTGCCTTTCTAACCACCGCCCCTCATCACTCCTGGGCCCCCAGATTGGTGAGCGAGTGTCTGGCTGAGTTGAGGAGCTCGTGTGGCCAAGCATTGGTTAGAAAGAGAGAGTGAGGCTGAGAGAGATATTTGTGCTTGTTACGTTGGCTCTCCCCACCCTTTTGGAAAATGAGCATTCTGATGGCTCGGAGGTTGAGGCCTCCACTTGGGAGCCAGAGGAAGGTCTCGACTTCAGTCCACAGTTTGTGCTGAGTTGTTGGGGCCGTAAGAACATCTGAATTAGGAGCAGTAGTCGGCCATTCGGCCTCTCGAGCCTGCCCTGCCGTTCAATAAGATCACGGCTGCTTTGACCTCAACTCCTTTCCCGCCCAATCCCTGTCTATCTCTGTCTTAAATTTATTCAATGTCCCAGCTTCCACAGCTCTCTGAGGCAGGGAATTCCACAGATTATAAGGAAGGCCAATGGCATGTTGGCCTTTATTGCAATGGGGTTGAAGTACAAGAGTAAGGAAGTTTTGCTACAATTGTACAGGGCCTTGGTGAGACCACACCTGGAGTACTGTGCACAGTTTTGGTCTCCTTATCTAAGGAAAGATATACTTGCCTTGGAGGCGGTGCAACGGAGGTTCACTACATTGATTCCTGGGATGAGCGGGCTGTCTCACGATGAGCGATTGTGTAGAATGGGCCGATATTCTCTGGAGTTTAGAAGAATGAGAGGTGATCTCATTGAAATGTACAAAATTCTTACAGGGTAGATGCAGGGAGGGTGTTTCCCCCGGGCTGGGGAGTCTAGAACCAGGGGTCACACAGTCTCAGGATAAGGGCTTGGCCATTTAGGACTGAGATGAGGAGGAATTTCTTCACTCAGAGGGTGGTGAATCTTTGGAATTCTCTGCCCCAGAGGGCTGTGGAGGCTCAGTCGTTGAATATATTCAAGGCTGAGATTGATAGATTTTTGGACTCTAGGGGAGTCAAGGGATCGGGCGGAAAAGTGGAGTTGAGGTCGAAGATCAGCCGTGATCTTTTTGAATGGCAGAACAGGCTCGAGGGGCCGAATGGCCGACTCCTGCTCCTATTTCTTATGTATTGCCTCCTACTAGGTATGTGTGTGAGAGTATGGACATTGGGTGATGATCAGATTGGGCTCCTGCAGCACTCCCTCTCTAAGCTCAGGTGAATAAGGAGAGGACGACCTTTCTATAGCACCTTTCACAATCTCAGGACGTCCCAACCCGCTTTACAGCTAATGAAGTACTTTTTTTTTTTAAGTGTACCCACTGTTGTAATGTGGGAAACGTGGCAGTCAATCTGCACACCGCAAGGTCCCACTAACAGCAATGGGATAATGACCAGATCGTTTCTTGTTTTTTTTTTAAAGTGATGGTTGAGGTTAAAGCAACCCTGCTCTTCTTCGAAATTGTGCCCGTGGGATCTCTGAATAAATATTTATTCATTCGCGGGATGTGGGCGTCGCTGGCAAGGCCGGCATTTATTACCCGTCCTGAATTACCCTCTGGATGAGCCGCCGCCTTGAACCGCTGCAGTCCCGTGTGGTGAAGGTGCTCCCATAGTGCTGACTTTGTCGTAGCGCTTTGGTACAACTGAGTGTCTCGCTGGGCCATTTCAGAGGGCAGTTAAGAGTCGACCGCGTTGCTGTGGGTCTGGAGTCACATATCGGCCAGACCGGGTAAGGTCGGCAGATTTCCTTCCCTAAAGGGACATTAGTGAACCCGATGGGTTTTTCTAACAGTCCGGTAGTTTCATGGTCACTATTACTGATTTTAGCTTTTTAATTCCAAATTTATTTAATTAACTGAATTTAAATTTGAACTCTGGTCCCTGGATTATTAGCCAAGGCCTCTGGATTATTGGTCTAGTAACATAAGCACTATGCTACTATACCCCTAAGTCCATCTGAGCGGGCAGACAGGTTTAACGTCTCATCCAAAAGAACGCCCCTCCCTCGGCACCGCCCCACCAACAGAGGTGCCTTCATTCGGATGAGACGTTAAACTGAGGCCCTGTCTGCCCCCTCGGGTGGATGTAAAAGATTCCATGACACTATTTCAAAGAAGAGCAGGGGAGTTCTCCCCGGTGTCCTGGGGCCAATATTTATCCCTCAATTGACGTAACATTTAAAAAAAAACGGATTATCTGGGTCATTATCACATTGCTGTGTGTGGGATCTTGCTGTGCGCAAATTGGCTGCCGCGTTTCCCACATTACAACAGTGACCACACTCCAAAAGTACTTCATTGGCTGTAAAGCGCTTTGAGACGTCCGGTGGTCGTGAAAGGCGCTATATAAATGTAAGTCTTTCTTTTACTTGTACTGTTGGGGCCCTTGAGCTGAAGAATTCCTCCCAGTCTATGCTGCTGATGTCATTACCACGTGCATTCCTTAGAGTGCAGAAGATTAAGGGGTGATCTCATTGAGGTGTTTAAGATAATTAAAGCATTTGATGGGCTAGATAGGGATAAACTGTTTCCTCTAGTGGCGATGGTGGGGGGAAGGAGAAAGAGTCTCGGATAAGGGGGCAGAACCCTAAAATCAGAGCCAGGCCAATCAGGGGTGATGCCAGAAACATAGAAAATAGGTGCAGGAGTAGGCCATTCGGCCCTTCAAGCCTGCACCACCATTCAATATGATCATGGCTGATCATGCAACTTCAGTACCCCATTCCTGCTTTCTCTCCATACCCCTTGATCCCTTCAGCCGTAAGGGCCACATCTAACTACCTTTTGAATATATCTACCGAAGTGGTCTCAATAACTTTCTGTGGCAGAGAATTCCACAGGATCACAATTCTCTGAGTGAAGCAGTTTCTCCTCATCTCGGTCCTAAATGGCTTACCCCTTATCCTTAGACTGTGTGTCCCCTGGTTCTGGACTTCCCCAACGTCGGGAACATTCTTCCTGCATCTAACCTGTCCAGTCCTGTCAGAATTTTATATACTTCTGAGATCCCCTCTCATTCTTCTAAACTCCAGTGAATATAAGCCTCGTCGATCCAGTCTTTCTTCATATGTCAGTCCTGCCATCCCGGGAATCAGTCTGGTGAACCTTTGCTGCACTCCCTCAATAGCAAGAATGTCATTCCTCAAATTAGGAGACCAAAACTGAACACAATATTCCAGGTGAGGCCTCACCAAGGCCCTGTACTCCAATCCTCTCGCTATGAAGGCCAACATGCCATTTGCTGCCCGCTGTACCTGCATGCCAACTTTCAATGACTGATGTCAGGAAGCACTTCCTCACACAAAGGGCAGTGGGACTCTGGAACTCTCTTCCCCCAAAAAAGCTGTCGGGGTTGGGGTGGGGGTGTGGGCAGTCAATTGAAAATTCCAAAATTGAGGTGGATAATTTTTTTTCAACAGGTCAGGTGTAATCTGTGGAGAGAAAGAGAGTCGGCCATTCGGGTCTGTGACCCTTCATCAGAACTGGAAAAGTTCGAGATGCCACAGATTCGTAAGGGCTTTTCCAGTTCTGACCAAGGGTCACCAACCCGAAACGTTAGCTCTGTTTCTCTCTCCACAGATGCTGCCTGAACCGCTGAGTGTTTACAGCATTCTCTGTGTTTAGTTCAGATTCCAGCATCCGCAGAATATCGCTTTTGTATGGGTAGATTTTTGGTTGGGTCAGGGTACTGAGGGTTACGGGTAGCTGGAGTTAAGATACAGGATCAGCCGTGATCTCATTGAATGGTGGAAACAGGCTCGAGGGGAGCATTGGCCTCCTGCCCCTCGCGCGCGCGCTCTCTGTCTCTCCTAAACGGTATCAGCCAAGGGCATTGTTAATGTGATACAGTGCTTGTTGATGAATAGATGAAGATTCCTGAGATTCTCTAAGGGGGAGGGGAGGCAGTGACTGCATCACATGGTCAGGATGACAATGGCAGCCTTGATTGTCGGCAGCTATCTCTTGCCATGATAAACCTTGTGACTCCATCCCGTGTACTGTCTCTCTGGATGGTCCCATTCTATTGACATGTACATAACACCACTGGGGCAGGAAATAGGTCAGCGTCTGCACATTGTAATGCGACGAATAAAGAGCCAGGAGTGGCTTCACTAATCATCCCGAGAGTTCCACGATTAGATGCCCTTAATCCCAAGAGCAAACCGGCTGTTGCACTGAGAGTATACAGGTCGTGTCCCTGGTGTCAGCGAAAGGCATGTGAGGCTTTTGACGTGAATTTAAATAAGGGATGTTGGTGCTGGAGAATAAAACCCTTTCTCACGTCAGAAGGTCGTGGGTTTGAGCCCCACTCCAGAGACTTGAGCCCATAATTCAGGCTGACGCTCCCAGTGCAGTAGAGAGAGCGCCGCACTGTTGGAGGGGCGGTGCTGAGGGAGCGCCGCACTGTCGGAGGGGCGGTGCTGAGGGAGTGCCGCACTGTCGGAGGGGCGGTGCTGAGGGAGTGTCGGAGGGGCGGTGCTGAGGGAGTGCCGCACTGTCGGAGGGGCGGTGCTGAGGGAGCGCCGCACTGTCGGAGGGGCAGTACTGAGGGAGCGCCGCACTGTCGGAGGGGCGGTGCTGAGGGAGCGCCGCACTGTCGGAGGGGCGGTGCTGAGGGAGTGTCGGAGGGGCGGTGCTGAGGGAGCGCCGCACTGTCGGAGGGGCGGTGCTGAGGGAGCGCCGCACTGTCGGAGGGGCGGTGCTGAGGGAGCGCCGCACTGTCGGAGGGGCGGTGCTGAGGGAGCGTCGCACTGTCGGAGGGGCAGTGCTGAGGGAGTGTCGGAGGGGCGGTGCTGAGGGAGCGCCGCACTGTCGGAGGGGCGGTGCTGTGGGGGGGGGGTGGGGCAATACTGCGGGAGAGCCGCACTGTTTGAGGTGCCATCACCAAAACAGATCAGCAAAATACTGCGGATAGAAAATGCTGGAAATACTCAATGCAGGGGTCCCTGGTATAGCATGGGACTGGCAGGTTGATGGCCTGCTTCATCCGGTGCTTGGGATGGTCAGGCCCGGATTAGTGAGTGAGTAAGGGTTCAGGGTGCGAATGCCTATGAATATATATTCAGCTCCCTCGGACATGCCTCCAATCCAGGAGGTAACCTTGTCCAAAGATTTAGCAGTAAAACAAGAGGATGCCTTACATTTCACCCTTTTGTAACTGTTTGCACAAGGGGTCCCAGAGGGGGAGTCGCTGAATCTATTAAAAGGACCATTCCTTCCTGACAGTACTAAAAATACACAGGAGAGCTGCAAATACTCGGCAGAATTCCACTCATTCCAGTCCCGTGAAGGACAATTATTGCTGACTCTGGAGTTACAGGCGAGCTGCAATCCTCTGACCACCGGGAGGTTAATAAAGGGCTATCGCTTCTTCGTTGTTGGGTATCAGCTGTGGCTCAGCAGGTAGCGCACTCTCTCTCCAGGGGCTCGGGCTCGAGCTCGAGAAACCCGGCTGCACTGTGGGGGTGTCGGACGGGCGGTACTGAGGGAGCGCCGCACTTTCTCCTCATTATGTTCCATTTGCCACGTTCTTGCCCGCTCACTGTCTATATCCTCCTCACAACTTACAATTCCCACCTTGCTTTGTACATGATGTGAATTTGCTCTTGGGCTGGAGCTCTGGGTATCCCCGATGTCATCATCATCGGCGGTCCCTCGAGCGAGGATGACTTGCTTCCACAAGAGTTCACAGATGTTTCAATGAAGGACCCAATGTTCCAGTCCTGAACTCCAATTGAGGGGGTGGAAGATGCCTGTGCGTGGATTTTTTTTAACGTGTGGTGGCCATTGCACACCAGTCACCACACGGGCTTGACCGAGCTAGGCCTTTATCCAGTGGCAAGGGTTAACCAGGACTGGAGACCTAGTGCGAACACATATCGCAGTGTGGGCTGGCCTGTGCTGCCCCTGGGTCCTCGGCTCTTCTGGGCCCCGCACCTCCGCCCTCGATGTTCCAGGGCCCGGCGCTCCAGCTCTATTTATAGCCCCGACCTGCGGTGCTGTTCTCACACAGGTCCACGATGTAGCCCAGTACTAACTGCCTCCTCCTCCTCCTCCCTCCCCAGTCTGGGTGTGACTGCTGTCGTTCCCACCACAGCTGATTCTTCCACGCTGGCAAACCCACTGACAGACCCACATCTGGAGTATAACGCACTCCAGATGTGACCAGTCCTGCCGGCGCTCAATGGGAAGTTATACCAGCAGTTGTGTGTTGGCGGGGGGGGTGGGAATGAAGCTTAATAAACGGCTATGCAATTATTTTAGCACACTCGTAAATACACTTGAAGGAGTCCCTTGAAATAGAGGAAGACTTGCAAAATGAGTTCTTAAATGAACTTCAACAATTGTACATCCTGTCTGGAGTAAAAATAAAACGGGGAAGGTGACTCAACCGTGGCTAACAAGGGAAATTAGGGATAGTGTTAAATCCAAGGAAGAGGCATGTAAATTGGCCAGAAAAAGCAGCAAACCTGAGGACAGGGAGAAATTTAGAATTCAGCAGAGAAGGACAAAGGGTTTAACTAGGCGGGGGGAAATTGAGTATGAGAGGAAGCTTACTGGGAACATAAAAACTGACTGCAAAAATTTCTATAGATATGTGAAGAGAAAAAGATTAGTGAAGACAAATGTAGGTCCCTTGCAGTCAGAATCAGGTGAATTTATAATGGGGAACAAAGAAATGGCAGACCAATTGAACAAATACTTTGGTTCTGTCTTCACGAAGGAAGACACAAATAACCACCTGGAAATACTAGGGGACTGAGGGTCTAGTGAGAAGGAGCAACTGAAGGAAATCCTTTAGTCAGGAAATTGTGTTAGGGAAATTGATGGGATTGAAGGCCGATAAATTCCCAAGGCCTGATTGTCTGCATCCCAGAGTACTTAAGGAAGTGGCCCTAGAAATAGTGGATGCATTGGTGATCATTTTCCAAGTCTATTGACTCTGGATCAGTTCCTATGGACTGGATGGTAGCTAATGTAACACCACTTATTAAAAAAGGAGGGGGAGAGAAAATGGGGAATTATAGACCGGTTAGCCTGACATCAGTAGTGGGGAAAATGTTGGAATCAATTATTAAAGATGAAATAACAGGATTGGTCCAAGTCAGCATGGATTTATGAAAGGGAAATCATGCTTGACAAATCTTCTGGAATTTTTTGAGGATGTAACTAGTAGAGTGGACAAGGGAGAACCAGTGGATGTGGTGTATCTGGACTTTCAAAAGGCTTCTGACAAGGTCCCACACAAGAGATTAGTGTGCAAAATTAAAGCACATGGTATTGGGGGTAATGTATTGACGTAGATAGAGAACTGGTTGGCAGACAGGAAGCAGAGAGTCGGGATAAACGGGTCCTTTTCAGAATGGCAGGCAGCGACTAGTGGAGTGCCGCAGGGCTCAGTGCTGGGACCCCAGCTCTTTACAATATACATCAATGATTTAGATGAAGGAATTGAGTGTAATATCTCCAAGTTTGCAGATGACACTAAGCTGAGTGGCAGTGAGCTGTGAGGAGGATGCTAAGTGGCTGCAGGGTGAATTGGACAGGTTAGGTGAGTGGGCAAATGCATGGCAGATGCAGTATAATGTGGATAAATGTGAGGTTATCCACTTTGGTGGCAAAAACAGAAAGGCAGAATATTATCTGAATGGTGATAGATTAGGAGAAGGGGAGGTGCAGCGAGACCTGGGTGTCATGGTACATCAGTCATTGAAAGTTGGCATGCAGGTACAGCAGGCGGTGAAGAAGGCATGTTGGCCTTCATAGCTAGGGGATTTGAGTATAGGAACAGGGAGGTCTTGCTGCAGTTGTACAGGGCCTTAGTGAGGCCTCACCTAGAATATTCAATTTTGGTCTCCTAATCTGAGGAAGGACGTTCTTGCTATTGAGTTCAATAGCAAGGTTCAGTTGAAGGTTCACCAGACTGATTCCCGGGATGGCAGGACTGACCTATGAGGAGAGATTGGATCGACTGGGCCTGTATTCACTGGAGTTTAGAAGAATATGAGGGGATCTCATAGAAACATAGAAAATAGGTGCAGGAGCAGGCCATTCGGCCCTTCGAGCCTGCACCACCATTCAATAAGATCATGGCTGATCATTCCCTCACTACCCCTTTCCTGAACGTATCTTCCATTGCTTGGCCTGGAGCAGGAGGAGGGAGTTCGGCTACAGTGGGTACACTTGTCCTCACAGCCAACCAAGTCCAGATGAATGATAACACCCTCGCTGCATATTAACTAGGGGCCTTAACAAATTCAGGAAAACCCATTGCATCGTTACAGATCACTTGTAACTGACCAGATCTTAATTAACCCGATGGCGACAATGCATACAAGATCGTAAGCACTGCCAAGCATCAGCCAGTAACAGGGGACCCCCGGACTTGGGGGAGCCGCTGAAATCGTGCGCAGGGAGGCTGGAGAAATTAAAACCCCTGAAGAGGCTGCCACACAGTGACCCGGGGGTGGGGGGTATCACTTTTACCAAACTCGCTGGGCAGGAATCACCACGGGATGGGATGGGACGCCAGTATTACCCCACTCCCGATACTGACTCCGGGCTGTAAAGTCAGCGCTGACCCCCCACCCATCCATCCCGGCAGTTTCCCACAGGGTAGGGCAGCTCAGGATAAAATTGTGCCCCCCCCCACCGTTCAAAGACTTGTCAGGCTATGTCACCAATTGCTTTGGTAATCAATATGAGAACAATTCATGGGAAAATACTCCAGCAGATCAAAGGGGCTGTATTAACTTTGAATTTTACTGTATTAAAAATCTCATAAACATATAAAATTCTGACGGGACTGGACAGGTTAGATGCAGGAAGAATGTTCCCGATGTTGGGGAAGTCCAGAACCAGGGTCACAGTCTAAGGATAAGGGGTAAGCCATTTAGGACAGAGATGAGGAGAAACTTGTTCACTCAGAGTTGTTAACCTGTGGAATTCTCTATTGCAGAGAGTTGTTGATGCCAGTTCGTTAGATATATTCAAGAGGGAGTTAGATATGGCCCTTACGGCTAAAAGGATCAAGGGGTATGGAGAGAAAGCAGGAATGGGGTACTGAGGTGAATGATCCAAAGAGCCAAATCTCGAAGAGCCAAATGGCCTACTCCTGCACCTATTTTCTATGTTTCTATGTCAGGTGGCTGAACAGTCCAATACGAGAGCCACAGTCCCTGTCACAGGTGGGACAGACAGTGGTTGAGGGAAGGGGTGGGTGGGACTGATTTGCTGCACGCTCCTTCCGCTGCCTGCGCTTGGTTTCTGCACGCTCTCGGCGACGAGACTCGAGGTGCTCAGCGCCCTCCCGGATGCACTTCCTCCACTTGGGGCGGACTGGTCTTTGGCCAGGGACTCCCAGGTGTTGGTGGGGGATGTTGCACTTCATCAGGGAGGCTTTGAGGGTATCCTTGGGAGTCGAGGGAGGAACATGCATTTCTAATAGCGAATGCAAAACACTGCAGATGCTGGAACCTGAAATGAAAACTCAGCGGGTCAGGCAGCATCTGTGGAGAGAGAGAAACAGAGTTAACGTTTCGGTTCTGTGACCCTTCATCAGAACTGGAAAAGTTTGAGATGTAACGGATTTTTAAGTAAGTGCAGGGGCAGGGGAGGAAAGAACCAAAAGGGAAGATCTGTGATGGGGAGTGATTTAAGAGGCATTGCCTACTCCTGCTATTATTAGATAATTTCCAAAATCGTCCTGAATTCATCTTGCAATCAACAGCGTATGTTTCGCTCCATTAGTCTGCCTCAAACCCAGATTTCTATAGCGCCTTTCATGACCTCTGGATGCCTCAAAACGCTTTACAGTATTTTTGAAGTGTAGTCACTGTTGTAATGCAAGATAACGGGCGTCAACAGGAATGTTAGCACAGTGGTTATGTTACTGGACCAGTAATCCAGAAACTTGGACTAATGATCCAGAGACCAGAGTTCAAATCCTGGGGAATTTAAAGTCAGTTAATCATCTAAATCTGGAATTAAAAAGCCAGTGATGGTGACCATGAAACTACCGAAACCCCTCTCTGTTACTACCCCCACCCCCCCCAAAATCATCACCACCCATAACTAGCACTCGCTGGAATGAGCAGTTTGCATTGCGTCTGGTTTAAACCGCAAAACTGAACAGGTCCACTCATGTCCCTATTAGGGAAGGAAATCTGCCGCCCTTACCCGGTCTGGCCGATATGTGACTCCAGAACCACAGCAACGCGGTCGACTCTTAACTGCCCCTCTGAAATGGCCCAGCGAGACACTCAGTTGTACCAAAACCGCTACAACAAAGTCAGCGCTGTGTGGGAGCACCTTCACCACACGGGACTGCAGCGGTTCAAGAAGGTGGTTCACCACCATCTTCTTGAGGGTGATTAAAGATAGGCAATAACTGCCGGCCTTGCCAGTGACACTCTCCTCCCGTGAACACATTTTTTTTAAAATCCTCTATCCTAGGCTTTTGCTGCGATACTCCAATACCGATTAATCCGTTTACCCCCCACCCCTCTGCTAACAGAAAATGGAACACAGCGATTGTTTAATACAGCTGTACATTTATTCCATGATTTGAGAGTACAGCTTGGATCTAATGAGGTAGGGTCTAATGTTCTTTACCTGTTGGCAATTTCTTTCCTGTGTGTCTCGGCAGCCAGGGTGTGTGCAGGAACGGATGAAGTCTAAAAGTGGATTGGTCAAAAATTCGACTACAGACACGCGACGGAGCGTGGCAAAGACCCAGATATCTTCGCAATGAGCCCCTCTTCAGCAAGTAAGTCCTCAGTCCAGTTCTGAGCCTCCATCTCGATACCCTTGAGACTAACTGTTTAAAGGGGGCAGCTTTGTAAAATATTAAAAGCTTTAGATAAGTTAGGATTGTAGAACTAGCGGTCATACATATAGACCAGTGTGAATAGATTTAGATGGAATACAAGAAGGAATTACTCCACATGAAGGGTGATAAATGTTTGAAATAATCCACAGTCTAAGAGACATGAGCATTCAAAACATAGTTCACTGCCTGGTTAGGAAAGTTGAGGTACTCGAGGGGTGAACTTTGATGGGAGAGTAGGCACACTGGAGGAGTGGGCTTCAGTGGGTGAGGTGGGGTATGGGAGGCATGGGCTTCAGTGGGTGAGGTGGGGTATGGGAGGGTTGGGCTTCTGTGTGGGAGGTGGGGTATGGGAGGGATGGGCTTCTGTGTGGGAGGTGGGGTATGGGAGGGATGGGCTTCGGTGAGGGAGGTGGGGTATGGGAGGGATGGGCTTCTGTGTGGGAGGTGGGGTACGGGAGGGATGGGCTTCTGTGTGGGAGGTGGGGTACGGGAGGGATGGGCTTCTGTGTGGGAGGTGGGGTATGGGAGGGATGGGCTTCGGTGAGGGAGGTGGGGTACGGGAGGAATGGGCTTCAGTGAGGGAGGTGGGGTATGGGAGGAATGGGCTTCTGTGTGGGAGGTGGGGTACGGGAGAGATGGGCTTCTGTGGGGGAGGTGGGGTACCGGAGGCATGGGCTTCTGTGTGGGAGATGGGGTACGGGAGAGATGGGCTTCTGTGTGGGAGGTGGGGTACGGGAGTGGTGGGCTTCTGTGGGGGAGGTGGGGTACCGGAGGCATGGGCTTCTGTGTGGGGTATGGGAGGGATGGGCTTCAGTGAGGGAGGTGGGGTACGGGAGGGATGGGCTTCAGTGTGGGAGGTGGGGGATGGGCCTCTGTGGGGGAGGTGGGGTACGGGAGGGATGGGCTTCTGTGGGGGAGGTGGGGTACGGGAAGGATGGGCTTCTGTGAGGTATGGGAGGCATGGGCTTCAGTGGGGGAGGTGGGGTACGAGAAGGATGGGCTTCTGTGAGGTATGGGAGGCATGGGCTTCAGTGGGGGAGGTGGGGTACGAGAAGGATGGGCTTCTGTGGGGGAGTTGTATAAGAACATAAGAAATAGGAGTAGGAGTCGGCCATTTGGCCCCTCGAGCCTGCTCCGCCATTCAATAGGATCATGGCTGATCTGATCATGGCCTCAACTCCACTTCCCTACTCGCTCCCCATAACCCTTGACTTCCTTATTGTTCAAAAGTATGCCTATCTCCACCTTAAATATATTCAGTGACCCAGGTTGGGGTACTGGAGGGATGGGCTTCTGTCGGCGAGGTGGGGTATGGGAGGGTTGGGCTTCAGTGGGGAGGTGGGGTACCAGAGGCTTCAGTGAGGTGTGTAGAGTTTTCTCGTTCCTGCTTTTTGAGGCAACTCTCCATAACGCGATCCTCTGGCTAACAATCTAGGCTGTCGTTATCTCTCTGACTTGTGTCCATCTCCTCAGCCAAGAAGAGGCATGGTTTGAGAGTTGGGCCTGCAGCTAAAGGGGAAACTTTATCTACATCCATTCATTAAAAGAAATTCTTTGTGTAGAATTCTCACCGAGCCCCCGATGGTTAAGTGCACAGCTCGGTGTGGTCCAAAACCTACAGACCAAGAGGGTCCTGGGTTTGGCCCGTGGTCTGCAGTGAGTTTAACTGGTTCCAGCTGAGGCAATGGCCTGCGTGTCTGGACAAGTGAGGGTTCCTGCTCGTGATCGCCACCCGGTCGGGAAAGTGGTCATGTTAGGATGTTGGATGAAGGCTGTCTCGACTGATGTGACTCCTGTGGTTGGGTAGCCTGCCAATGCTGCCCATGTTTAGTTTGGCACCTGGTCATTTGGGCGAGGTAGCACCTGTTGCCGGGCAACTGTGATCGTGCACTCCAACCAGGGTGCCTGGGGAGAGGGAGGGAAAATAACCCAGGTTGATCGAGTGTCACTTCAGACTTTCTGCTCCCTTCAGCCATTTTACATATAGTATTACATAGCCCTGTATCCATCCCAAACTAATCCCACTGCCCTGCTCTCTCCCCACAACCCTGTATCAGTCCCCAAACTAATCCCACTGCCCCACTCTCCCCATAGCCCTATATCAGTCCCCAAACTAATCCCACTGCCCCACTCTCCCCATAGCCCTATATCAGTCCCCAAACTAATCCCACTGCCCTGCTCTCTCCCCACAACCCTGTATCAGTCCCCAAACTAATCCCACTGTCCCGCTCTCCCCATAGCCCTATATCAGTCCCCAAACTAATCCCACTGCCCCACTCTCCCCATAGCCCTATATCAGTCCCCAAACTAATCCCACTGTCCCGCTCTCCCCATAGCCCTATATCAGTCCCCAAACTAATCCCACTGCCCTGCTCTCTCCCCACAACCCTGTATCAGTCCACAAACTAATCCCACTGCCCCAATCTCCCCATAGCCCTATATCAGTCCCCAAACTAATCCCGCTCTCCCCATAGCCCTATATCAGTCCTCAAACTAATCCCACTGCACCGCTCTCTCCCCATACCCCATCAATCCCAAAACTACATCACAGAAACAGCCCATTGGGCCCCAGCGCTCCGTGCCGGTGTTTATGCTCCACATCAGCCCCCTCCCACCCCTCTGCATCTCACCCCATCCCCATATCCCTCTATTCCTTTCTCCCTCGTGTGTTTATCCAGCCTCCCCTTAAATGCATCGATACTATTCGCCTCAACCCCTCCCTGTGGCAGCGAGTTCCACATTCTCACCATTCTCTGGGTGAAGAAGTTTCTTCCTATTGGATTTTAGTTTATCGTTTAGATTTATTGGTGGCGATTTCTCCAAAATGGAAGACATTTGTGTTATGTACTGACGTGGGTCTGCACCTGTCGCTGGTATTAATCCGTTGCAGGAAAATCGTTGGGCTCCTCACTGTGTCGTGTTGGAATTTCTAATTGCCTTTTTCTGGTCTGTTTTCTAGGTGACGGGCTGCTCATGGACCTCCCCTGTCTACAAAACAGTGGCTCTGCTCTTTACCAAAAGCCACTTCAAATGGTTTGGACTAATTTATATATAGATACACACACTTGGGTCTCCTCCGATTTAGTCCTTTGTGTCTTTCGCCCTGCTCAAGAACTCTGCATTGATGGCTTTCTTTGTGTGTCCTGACCAACAGATAAACTCTGCAACCTTCCGTGCGAGGAAGGGGCGTTTTGGGCTGCTGAGTTTCACGGAGCTCTTTACGGAAGTGTTTTTTTTAATCAATCTGTTCTTGGTTCTGCTCGGGCTTGAGGTCACGTCCCCGCGACGTGTCGTGTGGAAAGCGAATCGTTTGTCGTTTGGCGGGGTGGGGGACGGGATCTTGGCGCTTCTTTCAAAAATGCTACTTAAAATATTTGGAATATTCCAGCTAAATTAGGTGGGGCGGGGCGCTTGAGGTTGGCAGCAACTCGAAGCGCTGGACTTGTCGATTGATGGAACAACTGAAGATTTTACTTGTCGGCGTTGGGACAGTTGAAGTACATTCCTGGTTGTGGAACAGATGGTTCTCCGCGGCATTCTGTCCACCAGTAGAGGCGCAAACCCCGTCACCCTGAACTGGAAGGTCACTCCAAGCGTGGCTCAACATCGCGAGCGAGCTGACTGACCCTGTGAGCTGTGACTGCAGCGCCTGCGTTGTTCCCGACGGCAAGAAATTGAATTCCTTCCAATATTTTTCCTGATTTGTCCTTTGTCCAAAAAAGAAAACATCGACTGTTGCGTCTCCCCACAAGTACTTTAGCCCCTGACCTAGCTTGGAAGCTGGGGTTGAGGGAGAGGAAAAAGGAGAGAGGTTGGACCTCCTATTCATTCATCCTTGCACGCTGCCGGTAGTCTGTGCGATTGCATCATGGAAGGCCGTGCTCCAGGCTCGGATGTGAGGTCCCTCGTGACTCGGTGTGACGGAGGGGAGAGGTAACTGGACCTCACGGTCCAGGTTATCCCCAGCTGGTCCTGGCCCAGCAGTTGGTCTTGCCGCAGTTAGCCTCACGTTCCCATACATGGGGTTAGGGAGGAGGAAACCCACCCGGCCTGCTCCCGATTACTGCCTGAGGGGGGGAGAAATGGGAATCCACTGTTTAGACGAGTTTTGATAAGCGAGGTCCTGCTTATCTTCGGCGCGCTGTTGACCCCTCGAGTTGTGAATCACGTGCGGGGCACAATTGCTACATGGTCTCGCCACCAAGTTGCTCCCGTATGCAAGATGATTGTTGGACAGAACTTCCTCCAATTGAGATGTGGGAGGGCGTTTGGCCAATGAGTAGAAGAAAAGCCTAGCCTCCCTCTTAGTCAGCCGGACATCTTCGCAAGTGTGACTTTCTACATTATTCTCTTGTACAGCTCCGGTGATGCACTTTCTGTAACATGGCCAGTCTCCCCTCGTGCCCCCCACCCAGTCCCTTACGTGGCCCACAGCTCATGGGTTGCCTACTTGGTATATTAGCCCAGGCAGAGTCGACTGGAACACCCACCTCTGGTAAGGTCCCTTCCGCACTGCCCTCCAGCCATGGCTGTGTTGCAATAGTTCACCAAATCATATAGCTTTCAGGCAAGACCCTCCCAAACCATTGGTGTAGTCCATCTTTGCCTACTGATGTTCTGGAGATGGTAAATATAATTTTAGCTGGGGGAGGGAGGGGGGAACGATATTGTTGAAAAGTAGTATTTTACAGTGAATATTTTCATTTGTAATAAATCTTCAAAAAAACGCCAACATGGAGTCCTGATTGACGGAGTTTCTGTTCTGTTTAGAGGACGGTTGAGGAAACTTCTTGATCTGTGTCAGGCAGCCCAACGGGAAACACACACACACACTGATCACCTAGAACGTACAGCACAGAAACAGGCCATTCGGCCCAACTGGTCTGTGCCGGTGTTTATGCTCCACGCGAGTCTCCTTCAACCAAAATCATCTCTTCCCCCCCCCCCCACCCCCTATCTGCATGTCCTGCTATGCCGTGACGGCCTTTTGTTAGGGAGAGCGATTTGCACAGGCCAGCTGCAGAGTGAAGTTCACTCTAGTCTGGACAATAAGCGCTGGATCAAACCCCCAACCCCCACCTCCTGCACCAGTGCCACATTTTCCAGTTTCCAATGCCATCTTTCCGAATAAGATTGTACAGTTTGTGCTAATTATTCCCAGCAGGGGCTGGGTTGATGCTGTCCTAGATTTCAAACCCTTGCAGGCGAGAGCATTCTCGGTATCCAGTCCCGTCTGTGAAACCTGTCAAACCGCAGTATGGTTTCCTGGAACGCAGACCGTCGTCTTGTAAGAACCGAACAGGATTGGCTTTTGGGAATGATTCCAAAAGGGTTTTGTGGAACCTCTGATTCAGTCCTTCATAGAAAATGGGAGCGGGAGCAGGCCATTCGGCCCTTCGAGCCTGCACCGCCATTCAATATGATCATGGCTGATCCTCTATCTCAACACCATATTCCTGCTTTCTCCCCATACCCCTTGATGCCTTTTGTGTCATTAGCACCTTACAGTTTGAGCTCCACTTTCTTTACTGTTGTCCTCCCGTTTACCAGGGCATTCAGATGTCCCACCATCCAATGCTGTCTTCGCTCCCGTAGAGCACTTTGTAAATACCGAGGTTACTCCAGCGTCTCCACCTGCCTCGCCCTGGAGACGCTGGCTCTCGCTTGGATATGCGTTCATGCTCAGTCGGCAAGCCCTATTCAGCCTTGAAGAGCATCACACCCGCACCCTAAACACTGTTCCTGCCCGGTGTAGTCATCAGGATTTGCTATCGTCCTACAATTGCACGCAAACTTTTCGGGGTCAATGGAGGCTCGGAGTTCACCTTGGGTGCCACCTGCAAATAAGCAGAGTTAAAGCCAACATTTCATGGAGCGCCCCCTACCCGAGGTCAGATAGCTCGACAGCGACCAAAGGACTACTCCAGTGTCCAAACTCGAACTCTCACGTGCTTTCGGTTTTATTAACTAGAAGGATCCGGCTGGGCTTAATTTTTTTTAATTAAATGAAGTTTGCTGTAGTTGGTTTGAAAGAAGAGTGCAGTTTCTTTTGTGCATACGAAGATAACTTTGATATGTACGTGAGGTCACGGCCCAAAGCTACCTGCATTGTTAGAGCCGGTACTTTCACTTTAAGGAGATGTGGCTGTTTATTGAAGTGCTGACTCTAGCTGGGGAGTGTTCGCTCTCGAGTACCTTGCCCCGCAGTAAACTTAATTCACTGTTGTGTCACTCGACGGCGATTCTCAGCGAGCTACTTGATCCTGCAGGAACACTACCGCCCAAGTGCAATCCTAACTTCAGTGGTCATTGGATAGCGATCAGGGAAGGGGGCGATGGGAGGGGGAGGGGGATGAGGGGGTGTGGGGAGCCCTGGCCAATTTGTGGCTCCCTATCTCCACGCCTCTGAGGCCAGTGTAGTGTCCCTAATTGCCACTGCCTCGGTTAACCCAGCACGGACCGGGGATTGAACTGTTAGCACCAGCTGCTCACCGGATAAACCCGTCCCCGTGCCATTGGAGAGCGGGGCCTAGAGGAGCTAGCTTCACCCCAGCACCGAAAGAGGGGGGTGATGACCAGCTGTGTGTGTGTCTATATCTGAATAGTGCACTCATTTATTTTCTCTCTTTTTTCCCCCCCCTCCCCTCCTCTCCTGCTAAGGGGTCGAGGTAGTTTGTCATACACAAAAAGTAAAACATTATGCAACATTTTAACAAAATTGAGTCAAAATGCCACAGTAGGGTTAGGAACGGGAGTGTGGTTAATGTTGGCTTAACTTTGCTTATTAGTATGGTGAACTTTGAATCTCCAGAGCATAAGAACATAAGAAATAGGAGCAGGAGTAAGCCGATTGGCCCCTCGAGCCTGCACTGCCATTCAATAAGAGCAGGCATTGGGGCCTAAATTTCTATTGGTGCTGAAAGGCAGTGGGCAATTGTAGTATGATACAATGCAGGAGGAGGCCATTCGGCCCATCATGCCTACAACGGCTCCTTGGTGGAGCCTGATTGACCATCCAACAGGCGTAAAGGGGTTGGTGAACACCTGCAAAATGACACCCTCGGTCATGGGCCTCTGTGTGATGGCCCAACCCCATCACCTAAAACAGCTTCAGACCTATTGGGGGGGACAGAGCTGGTGCAGATCTCGCCTGCCCGTTGATACAACACTGTTAACAACGACCTTTTGTCACCCAGGACCGTTTGAGGTCCCCAGGCCCAGTGTCACTCTCGTGATCCAACTATGCTAAAAGGACGGTCGCCTGCCATGTGACTTTGCAATTCAAGCTTTTTTTTTAAACGGTGCGCTGAGGAATATTGGCCGCAACCACTTTATTTTAACCCTCCATTCCCTGCCTGGGTCTCCCTAGCTGCGACGGTTGGGGCATGTTCAAGGCCTGCCAATCCCGCTCAAGTTGTGACGATGCACGCGAGCATAGCTGTGTGTGCGAGCGAGATACCCGACCTGTGCTCAGCTCCCTGTACGAGTGTAGTTCCTATTGAGAACCCAGTGACACCACGCGAGCACAAGTTGGCTACAGATTTGGGGGGGGGAAGCCATTCAACCCATCTCGGTTCACCTATCCAGACAGACCCTCCAGCATCCGACAATTTCTCCAATGATTCCCGGATGTTCATCTGCTGACGCAGAAGCCTGTTCTGTGCACTTCAAACACGGCATATTGCGGGAGGGAGAGTCATCCATGCATCCATGTTCTGATGCATTATCGCAACCCCAGCTACTGGTCCGTATGGCAAATTATCCCCATTTTATGCTGGCTGGGGTAGAAGTGGAAACAAACGATCACAGGAAGTGAGCTGCCAACCTCGGGTGCTTGCGTTGGTGTGAGGTGGGCGCCTTTTGAAGGTCCGTTAGGTCATCTCCCGCCGCGCATTAATAGGTCCAACCGCAAGTGTCACACTGACTTGAGAGAAGTTAGCACTAATCTGGAATAAGAGCCAAGAATTCTTTGGGCAGACACAACCGTTGCCCATGGTCATGGAGTGCCCAATTGTATCTCTGCAACTCGACAAACGTGACCGCTGTCTTTGTCCTCCAATGCCTTTTTATTTGGGGGTTGGTAGGGCAGCCATGGAATTAAATGCCAACTCTTAAGGGTGCCATTTCTCTTTTTTTTTATACACACACACACGCGCTCACTATATCAGTGTTTTTTTTCACCAATCTTCTCCCATCATCTCTTGAAGTTTGCTGGGAGGAGAGAGGGGGTACATTTCCACAGGTTTGGGGTGCCCTCCATTACCTCTGCTCCTCTGCCCAAAGTGCACCTAGACACTTATTTGACCGTGAGAAGATGCTGTAGCTAAGCCTGATCCTTTTTATCAATGGATCGTGCCTCCAACCAACCCCCCCCCCCCCCCAAAGGATCTAGTGGATCAGAACCAGGAACCACCTGATTTTAATTATAGAATAGAATCATAGAAAATTACAGCACGGAAGGAGGCCATTCAGCCCATCGTATCCGTGCCGGCCGACAAAGAGCAATCCAGCCCAATCCCACTTTCTAGCTCTCGGTCTGTAGCCCTGTAGGTCACGGCTCTTTAAGTGCACAATCCAAGCACCTTTTTTAAATGTGATTGAGGGTCTCAGCCTCGACCGCCCGTTCAGGCAGTGAGTTCCAGACCCCCGCCGCAGAGGTGCTGAAGCTAAAACTAGCTTCTGTACAACAATCCCTGGCTGACTTGGCACCAACTGGCGCATTGAAGCTGGGGCGTGCTGTATATACCAAGCGAATCATTTGCGGGAATTCCCGCGTGCCTATTCTTAAGTCGGTGCGTCTCTGCGCTGGGAAACTGGCCGAAACTAGCGCTGGTCGCCTTCTCCAATTCTCAAACAGCGGGGGCAAAAGAAAAGTCGTGGCCACCAAACAGTTGGCCTATATTGCCTCCAATTGATGGGAGGGCTGCATTGGGGCTGCTTCTAATACTCTTCCATTACCTTTGACCAACAAAAGCAATTATTTCACATCTTGGATGTGTGTGTGTATGTTGCTGACAGCTGGACTGTCCAAATTAAAATGAAACCCAGCAAAACCCTTTTCAGAATGTCCACTGACGGATAGCTGGCCTATTCATTGTCTGTGACTGTGTAGTATAATCATTTCCTGCCACGAATAGTCATAAAAGTGCATTTTAGATGTGTGTGTGTGTAATATATATGGTTGGGTTGATTTGAAAGGTCTCTTATGGTCCTAGACTGGACTGGCAGAGGGGGAAGAATTTTACACAGCATTATTGCTTAGGCTATATAAGATAGTGTTTCAATCAAACCTGTCTGCTGCCTTTAAAACAAATTTGGGTTGATAGTGTATAAACAGACCAAATAGCTGGTTTATGACTGATGCATGATACCATGGATTGATTAACTTGATCTTAGAGTTGAGAGTATAGGAAAATTCCAGTACATATTCTGACACTTGAAGTGCACCCTTGATTTGTTTTGTTTCCTGAACTTGTAAGTGTTGTACATATTGCAGTATCTTCATTTTCTGTTTTAAGCTGCAAGACTTCATGTTCTTTTGTCTGTTGTAATGAATGAGCTTTGAAGGAATTGATTTTATAAGTGTTGCTTCTCTATTCTATAAGCACAGGCCAGGCCCTCAACGTTCTCTCTGTAATAATCCACATGAAATACCAACTCTTAACGGTCCATCAGATGAGACGTGGGATGATTTTATAAGATACTTTCTTATTGCCATCTTCCTCTCCTGAAGGTGTAGGCACAGAATATACCCCAAGTTGCTGTTTTATTTTGAGCTGAGATAGAAAATACGGCTGTAGGAGGAAATCACAGCTGAGCCTCAATCTCGTCCTCCTCAGATGTCCAAACACGCACATTCTCCGGCTGGATTCACTGGCAGGAAAACCGGATTGGGAACGGTGGCTGACTTTATTTTCTCTTCCTCAACCAGCCCGGGAGTGCGGAGTCCCAACTGCAGTATCCTTGCTGCTGTACGGGCCGCGATGGGCTTGCTCCGTACAGACTAGGAATTGTAGATAAGAAATAGGAGCAGGAGTCGGCCATCTGGCTCCTCGGGCCTGCTCCGCCATTCAATAAGATCGCGGCGGATCTGATCTTGGCCTTGGTTCCACTTCCCCGCCCGCTCCCCAGATGTGGGCCTTTCCTAGACTGGCTCCACTCCCGTTGTGATGTGTGCCCTGCAAGGATGAGCAGGCAGGTGTGGGGCAGTAAGGTAAAGCAACCGGCCTTTAGTTTTGGGGTGGGTGAGAGAGCAGGCATACAACCCATGTCCTGCACTTAGACCCCTGCCAGTCTTGGATCTTAATTAATTCACAGGCTGTGGATGTCGCCGGCAAGGCCAGCATTCATTGCTCATCCTAACTGCCCTTGAGTAGGTGCTGGTGAGCCGCTGCCTTTCACACAACTGCGTGTCTCGCTGGGCCATTTCCGAGGGGCAGTTGAGAGTCAACCACATTGCTGTGGGTCTGGAGTCACATATCGGCCAGACCGGGTAAGGACGGCAGATTTCCTTCCCTAAATTACATTAGTGAACCAGATGGGTTTTTACGACAATCCGGTAGTTTCATGGTCACTATTAATGATGCTAGCTTTTTATTCCCGATTTATTTCACTGAATTTAAATTTCCCCCAGATGCCATGATGGGATTTGATCTCGTGTCTCGGGATCACTAGTCCAGGCCTCAATTGACATAACCCCAACAGGTGATGTTTGGCTTGCCCTCTCCCCCCCACCTCCCTCCCTCCCTCTCTGTGCTGTGCCTTGTCCTATAAAGTCCTATAGCTGAGATTGAAAACTTGCTTCATGGCAGACTGTATCTCGGAGACCCTCCCTGCCTTGCTGCTGCGTGCTGCAGCTCCTTGGGAGCACCAAAGCTCACCCACAACGTTGTGCCGACGCCCCAGCCTGCAATGTATGCACACTGTGAGTATGCTCACGGGTTTGTGGAGATGTTGAGTGGCTTAGCCAGTCACGTGATGTTCACAAGACTCAATAAAACCCCAGTCAGTTGGGTTCGGGGGATCCATGATGGGGGCTGGTGGATGAACTGGTAATGTGTGGTGTGATTGTTAAACCTTTTGCTACTAAACCAACTAGTTCTTAATAGCAATGTCTTGCTATGAATTCTTAAACCAAGAACTCATGAAACAAATACATTATACAGCTCATCAAATTTATCCTGAACTGGAACCCTTCCTCCAGAGATTGCCTGAACTCTGGCCCATGTTCCGACTGGACAGTGCCCTTGGAATAAATAGAGCATCACAACAGATGACATTGTGTCTCTCCTATTCACATCTGCATCGGCTTTTAAGATCTGATTCTTGTTTTTGTATCCGTGAAGCAACTGTAGTGCCAGTGTATATCTGCTATACTGATGAATGGAATTGGAAATTTTTATTTAAGGAAAAAAAAATGCAACAGGAACAATTTTCAAATAAAACATTTTACAAAAAGCTTGTGGTGATCTTTTGGTCTCGGCCATAAAGAAAATAATCTGTTAATTTACTCTTGTCTTTTTAAAAAATGATTTCACATCCTGTTCTCTGTTTCGTCACTAGTCTGCTTCCGATTTCCCGACCCCCCCCCACAGAGGCCCTGCAGATGCCACCGAGTTGGAAATATGCTCATCTCGGAGTCACAGAAGGTCGTGGGTTCAAGCCTCCAGCTGCGCAATCTCTACAGGCGGCTCTGGTGTGAAATTGAAGGGTGCTAACGTTTGTCGGAGCTGTCATTTTTGAGGCGGCGGCGTTAAACTGCCTGCCTGTTCTGGTGGATGTTAGAAGTTCTCATGGCACCTATTTTGAGGCAGAGCTGGGTAGTTCTCCTGGTATTCTGTGCCAACATTCCTCCCTGATCCGGCGCCCCGTCGAAATGCAGATTAACTGATTTGTTCATCTGACTGCTATGTGTGGTATTTTACTGTGGGGAAGATAACCAGCACATTTGCATACATGAAAGTAGTTTGTTGTATATGAAGTGATGTGATAAGGTGCTATTGAAATGCAATTTAAAAAAAAATTTATGGTTATGAGATGCTTGAGAATTATTCTCAAGGCAAATGGGAATGTTGGCCTTTATTGCAAGGGGGATGGAGTATAAAAGCAGGGAAGTCCTGCTACAACTGTACAATGTATTGGTGAGGCCACACCTGGAGTACTGCGTACAGTTTTGGTTTTATTTATGGAGGGATATACTTGCATTGGAGGTTCACTCGGTTGATTCCTGAGATGAGAGGGTTGACTTATGAGGAAAGGTTGAGCAGGTTGGGCCTGTATTCATTGGAATTCAAAAGAATGAGAGGTGATCTTATTGAGACATACAAGATAAGGGGGCTGGACAGGGTACATGCAGAGAGGATGTTTCCCTTCGGGGGGGGGGGGGGAGACTAGAACTAGGGGGCATAGTCTCAGAATAAGGGGTCGCCCATTTAAAACAGATGAGGAGGAATTTCTTCTCAGGGTTGTAAATCTGTGGAATTCTCTGCCCCAGAGAGCTGTGGAGGCTGGGACATTGAATATATTTAAGGTGGAGATAGACAGATTTTTGAGCGGTAAGGGAGTAAAGGGTTATGGGAAGCGGGCGGGGAAGTGGAGTTGAGTCCATGATCAGATCAGCAATGATCTTATTGAATGGCGGAGCAGGCTCGAGGGGCCGAATGGCTGACTCCTGCTCCTATTTCTTATGTTATCATTCCTTCTAGGGGTGACACTGGCACTTTCTTGATGACATGACCAACAGCAGGAATCCACTATGTAAGGAATGTGTCCCATGCTCTGTAGACTAGCACCACTGAATAGAGCACTGGTTTTAAAGTCATTTACATCGCTACCATTTATAAGTGGAGATATTTCTGAGGCTAGTTCGTATAACCTTGGCTTATTGTTCAGGTATATTGGTAAACATTGACTCATTTAGCAAATGTACAAGCACGGCATAGTTCTAAGTCATACAGATCATTTGGTTCGATCCCAAGACCAGGATCATAGTGGGACTGCGGTAAATAACTGTGACTCTGAGCCAGAGTGAAAGAATTGGCCAGGGTTCCTGCTCCTGATTACTTTCCAATGATCTAGTTGTCTAGGCAACACCAACAACTTTCATTTATATGGAGGGAGGAGAGAGAGTGATGCTGTCAAACCATGCTTTATTTGCTAGTAAACCATCACTTCCATTCCCCACAGGGTGGGAGTTTCAAAATGGTGGCAAAAATAAAAATGGCAAACACAGCGTTATATTAAATCATATTTATATTCATATAGCACAGTGCAGAGAATCACACTGTGCTACACAGCAAAAGTCTGCAGGTTATTTGTAGCAGCCAAACGCAGTCTTCGGCTAATGATGCGGAGGTTAGTTGCTTACTGACCCTGTTGGGGAAATCGAGACAAGGACAATCAAGTAATGTTTCATTGAGCATTTCAATCGGGGCTAATAGACGTGGTTTGCACAGCAGCGATTTAATCAGAATGACTGGAATGGGAGTGCATAATTCTCAAACAACTGGACTGCTGTAATAGCATCGCTTTATTCCTCCAACATTCACCTATTTTACATCCATCATGCTGCAGTTATCTCACCCATGTGCCATTTTTCATGTGTAAGCCTCAACAGTGAGTGTTGGCATGCTATCTGACAGTTGAGTGCCACTCACTGCCTGCTGTTGCCTGTTGTATACTATTGCACACCCTCACCATCACTTTTCTCGGCTCTGTTTCTTTCCCAGTAAGTAATTTGTTGGGTTTTTTAAAATCCTCCCAGTTTCTCTCCTCAAAATGGCAGACTTGCGCTGTGGTGCAGTAACGGCTCATTGGTCCCTGGTAACCGAACAACCTTAACCAGGAATTACATCGCAATGCCATGTCATTTCAACGGATTTTTTGCACTAAAAACCCTTTAGGAGTGTGTTACCAGAATCAGAATTAGTGTAAATTTAAATGGGATGGGGAGGGCTTCTTCCCGTCTATTATAAAGTGAATATAGAATTAGATAGAATAGTCAGCACAGCAACAGGCCATTTGGCCCAACAGGTCAATGCTGGTGTTTATGCTTCACACAAACCTCCTCCCACATCTCTTCCTCTCGCCCGAGACCCAGGTCTATAATAAAAGGTGGGTGAGCAATGAAATAAAGAATTAACTTGCATTTCCACAGCATCTTTCAGGACGTCCCAAAGTACTTTTGAAGTGTGGTCACTGTTGTAATGTGGGAAACACAGCAACCAATTTGCACACAGCAAGCTCCCTCAAACAGCAATGTGATAATGACCAGATAATCTGTTTATTTTTGTTATGTTGATTGAGGGATAAATATTGGAGAGGACACCAGCGAGAACTCTTTGAATTAAGTGTCATGGGAAGTTTTACGCCCACCCAAGAGAGCAGACGGGGCCTCGGTTTAAAGTCTCATCCGAAAGATGGCATCTCCGACAGTGCGGCACTCCCTCAGTACTGCCCCTCCGACAGTGCGGCGCTCCCTCAGTACTGCCCCTCCGACAGTGCGGCGCTCCTTCAGTACCGCCCCTCCCACAGTGCGGCGCTCCCTCAGTACTGCCCCTCCCACAGTGTAGCGCTCCCTCAGTACTGCCCCTCCCACAGTGCGGCGCTCCCTCAGTACTGCCCCTCCCACAGTGCGGCGCTCCCTCAGTACTGCCCCTCCGACAGTGTGGCACTCCCTCAGTACTGCCCCTCCCACAGTGCGGCGCTCCCTCAGTACTGGACTGGGAGTGTTGGTCTAGATTATGTGCTCAAATTTGAAGTGGCACTTGAACCCACAACCTCCTGACTCAGAGCAAGATCTAAGTGTTGTATAAAACATACAAAATACTAATTTTTAAAAAATTCTTTTTGAACAATACGGCAGCCTATCCTTTGAGAAAGGAGGAGCATTCAAGGTCATCCTAATGGAAGTTTTCATGGTTACCAAAGAAGTTGATCCAGGCAAGATGAGTCACCAGACAGCAGGAAACGAGTTACAAATGGTGAAATTAGTAATAAGTAGGGAAATCAGGGGGAACGTTTTAACTCCGAGGTTAACAGAATACAATAAGTCACCAGGGAAGGCCACTGAAGCAGACAGTGTAAACTGCTTCGAATCAAAGATGTTCTTGGAAAGGGAAGGGCTTGAGGAATATGGTGGGTGGGTGGGTAGGGCTGATTTACGTGTGTTTTGCTTGTCAGCCGCAGCAGGTGGCATAAACTTAATGGTAGCCTATGTGTAAACATTAAAATAATGTGTATGACCATCGGGCATAGGATAATAAAACTTGCATTTATACAGCAAAGGTAACATAGTAAAACGTTCCAAGGCATTTCACAGGAGCGATCATCAAACAAAATTTGGTACCGAGCCACATAAGGAGATGTTAGAACAAGTGACAAGGGGTAGATTTTAAGGTGTGCCTTAAAGGAGGAGAGAGCTAAAGAGGATGAGCTAAGCATTAGATTATGGTGAGATTAATATGAACAGTGATTGGCTAACATTGTTGTAACTCTACCATTGCCAAACCTCCCCTCCACCCACACGCACTCACTGAACATGTGTTGAAAATCTTACATGATTGTCATTTATGATTCGCATTTAAATATTCTGCCTGGTGAATTTGCAACTGGTGATCTCCCTAATCAAAGTGAGCTGAGGTGCTGCCCCAATGGCTCACTGTGTATGGTGTGCTTCTAACCATAGAGACTAGGAAGGTCCCAGCTTTACTCATCAATCTATGCTGTTTATGCTCCACTCGAGCCCCCTCCCACCCCTCTTCATCTAACTATCAGCAGATCCCTCTATTCCTTTCCCCCTCGTGTTTATCCAGTTTGCCCTTAAATGCACTCGCCTTAACCACTCCCTGTGGCAGCGAGTTCCACATTCTCACCGCTCTCTGAGTAAAGAAGTTTCTCCTGAATTCCCCAGTGGATTTATTAGTCTTATATTGATGGCATCTAGTTTTGCTCTTCCCCACAAGTAGAAACACTCTCTCTGTGTCTACGCTTATCAAAACCTTTCATCATTTTAAAGACTTTTATTAGGTCACCCCTCAGCTTTCTCTTTTCAAGACAAAGGAGACTCAGCCCGTTCAGCCTTTCCCGATAGGTACAACCTCACATTTCGGGTATCATTCTTATAAATCTTTTTTGCACCCTGTCCAGTGCCTCTATATCCTTTTTATAATATGGCGACCAGAACTGTACGCAGTGCTCCAAGTATGGTCTAACCAAGGTTCGATACAAGTTTAGCATAACTTCCCTACTTTTCAATTCTATCCCTCTAGAAATATACCCTGGTGCTTGGTTTGCTTTTTTATGGCCTTATTAACCTGCGTCTTTACTTTTAGTGACTTGTGTATCTGTACCCCCAACACCCTCTGTTCCTCTACCCTATTTAGATTCTTATTTTCCAAGTAATATGTGAACTCCTTATTCTTCTTACCAAAATGTAATACCTCACACATATCTGTTGAAATTCATTTGTCCATTCCGCAAGTTTATTAATGTCTTGTAATTTGTTGCAGTCCTCCTCACTATTTAATATCCTGGCGCCCCCCTTCCCCCCCCAATCATAGGGACACTACGATTCACCTCGTGCTCTGGAAGTAGGCAAGGAACAGTCAGCCAGAATTACCGCTCCTGATTGCTATCCAATGATATTCAATGGATGTAAAGTCTTATGTTCTCACCCAATCTGCATTTGGTCTCCCCAATATAGGGTAGACCGCATCGTGAGCAGCAAATACAGTGTGCCAAGTTGGCTTCCATTCTCTCTGGGAATGTAGGTACTGGTAATGGAGGATGGCTGCACCAGAGCCACTGTGAGTGAAGGGAAGTGTGAGCTGGTGCTTAGGGTGGGTATCCCCTATCGGTGCATGGCCGGTGGGGTGGGCTGTACCCATTGTTCTGCCACATTCCCGGCCCATGGGGGCCTTCACTGCCAGATTTTCCATACTTTCGTCCCCTTCTGCTGTAACCATTCACACCTTCTCTGGACCCATTTTTTGTGTCTTTACTTGTCTCATTATCATTTTGCCTTGCACCGTCCTCACTTTTGCCATTTAATCACTCCTACCCTCCACCCTATCACAGACCTCTCCCTTTAGTTCTTCCCCTGTCCCCGGCTCTGTACTTGCTTAAAGGCTGTTCATCTCTAACATCTTCCAGTTCTGATGAAAGGTCGTCGACTTGAAAGGTTACCACAGTTTCTCTCTCCGCAGATGCCGGCTGACCTGCTGAGCGTTTCCAGCATTTCTAATTCATAATTGTGTGGGTAAGGGAAAACATGGCAAGGGAAAGCATAAATGTTTCAGATGAAAGCCATTAAGGACCCCTGCTTTGGTACTACCAAACTCCGGGGTCCCATCCTTAGCTGTACCAAATCCTTGGACCCCCGCCTCAAATTCCAGACCTCCCAGTCTGCTAAGACCCTTCATTACTGCTAAATACCAAATACCTATTTCTAGTTAGCTGTATGTTATAAGGCCACCCTGGACTCTGCTTAAAGCAAAATAAAAAAATGAGTACATCTGTAAAGGAATGTATTAAACAAATCCAGGAGATTATTATATTTTCCATGCATGGTTCATTTACAGCTTCCACAGGAAATTGGCAAAGTCATACAATTTTATCCTCAAAACACTGGTAAATATTTCAGAATACAGGAAATAGGAACACAATCAACATATTCGTCACTGTAAAGCAGTGATGTATACAATACATTGTGCGTTACATGGAATAATACACCTATTATAAAAACTTATATTCTCTGACTCAGCAGCACCACTAGTAATATATTAAAGAGGTTATCTCAGCAGATGCAGACCTATCGTGCGCCAGTTGTCTCACTTTGTTACAGATGAGAAACAATCTGAGCTAAGCATAACCTGCAAAGTTCCCTGACCAAACAATGATTAAACTCGGAGTGCCCTCGAGCTATATTTACTAAAAGCAATTACACATTCTGACCTTAAAATGGCAAGCCATCTTAAATACAACTTCTCCTGAGGGGGTGCGTGCCGCACTGTTGGAGGTGCCGTCTTTCGGTAGAGGCCTTAAACCGAGGCCCCGTCTGCCCGCTCGGGTAGATGCCAATATTTGAAGAACGGGAGGATCCTGGCCAATATTTATCCCTCAAACAGTATCACTAAAACAGATTATCTGCTCATTTATCTCATTGTTGTTAGCGGGTGCTTGCTGTGCGCAAATTGGCGGTCGCGTTTCCTACATTACAACAGTGACTACACTTCCGAAGTACTTCTTTAGCTGTAAAGCACTTTGGTAGATTCTGAGGTTGTGAAAAACGCTTCATAAATGCTAGTTCTTTCTTTTGACCTATTTTTGTGTTACTTTTACCATTAGAGATTCTTAGACTTATATTGGAAACTGCCTGTGCTACACAGTAACTACACCCTCCCACCAGTGGTGGCACTGTAGTACCTCAGTTCTGCATCTGCCAGCTCACATGTACTACAACATAACTCCTTAAGGTGGAGCAGGCTCGAGGGGCTGAATGGCCTATTCCTGTTCCTCTGCTCTGACCTACTCTACTTCTCTGCTTCCCTAATGGCCATAAATTTTGCTATTTAACTATAAATAATCTGAAATCAAGTATTATACAAAAACAAAACGAGGAGGGAATGACATCTATGCATGGTGCTCCAATGATGCCCTGCTTTATCTGAGGACTACACTTGGTCTTGAAACCCCACATGCAACGCCACAGGACATTGACTAGTAGGTTTGCGCCTGTACATGTGTTTTGTCCATCACACTTACCGTGTCACTTACATAGAATGTATGGCACAGAAACAGGCCATTGGGCCCCACCGCTCCGTACCGGTGTTTATGCTCCACACCAGCCCCCCCCCCCCGCCACTCCTCTCCATCTCAATCTCACCCCCTTCACCATATCCTTCTATTCCTTTCTCCCTCATGTGTTTATCCAGCTTCCCCTTAAATGCATCAATACTATTCGCCTCAACCACTCCCTGTGGCAGCGAGATCGACATTCTCACCGCTCTCTGTATGAAGAAGTTTCTCCTGAATTCCCCATTGGGTTTATTAATGAGTGTCTTATATTGATGGCCCCCTAGTTCTGGTCTCCCCCACAAGTGGAAACATCTTCTCTATGTCTACCCTATCAAGCCCCTTTATAATTTTAAACATCGGGTCACCTTTCAATCTTTAATTTCTAGAGAAAAGAGCTTGTTCAACCTTTTCTGGTAGATTGTAACCGCTCAGTTCTAGTATCATCCTTGTAAATCTTTTTTCCACCTTCTCCAGTGCCTTTACATCCTTTTTATAATGTGGAGACCAGAACTGTGCACAGTACTTCAAGTGTGGTGTAACCAAGGTCCGATACCAATTTAACATAACACTTACACTTAATTGGCTGAAGATTTCTGTTCATAACCGTGACAAATCGCACCTGAATATGTGCAGAATGTACCAGTCCGCAAGTAGGAATGAAAAGTGCCAATCAGTAATTTCAAAAATAGAATTAGCAACCAGCTAATAGCAAGGAACAGAATGGGAAATTACTCACAATATTTTTTGAAAGTCCCTTCAATCACCATCTTGTTTTCACCACTAAAATGAGATTTTAATGAGTGCGGCTCCAACAACACTCGAGGAGCTCGACACCATCCAGGACAAAGCAGCCCGCTTGATCGGCACGCTACCCACCACCTTCAACATTCACTCCCTTCACCACCGGCGCACCGTGGCTGCAGTGTGCACCGTCTACAAGATGCACTGCAGCAACTCACCAAGGCTTCTTCGGCAGCACCTCCCAAACCCGAGACCTCTACCCCCTAGAAGGACAAGGGCAGCAGGCGCATGGGAACATCACCACCTCCACGTTCCCCTCTTGAGTCACACACCATCCCGACTTGGAAATTTATCGGCCGTTCCTTCATCGTCGCTGGGTCACAATCCTGGAACTCCCTCCCTAACAGCACTGTGGGAGCACCTTCACCACATGGGACTGCAGCGGTTCAAGAAGGCGGCTCACCACCACCTTCTCAAGGGGCAATTAGGGGATGGGCAATAAATGCCGGCCTTGCCAGCGACGCCCACATAACTTGCCTTAATTAGGTTGAGGATGGTGTGATTTCCGCTCTCACTGCCAGTTGAAGAGGCTCAACAAGGTAAGCCAATGTATTTGTGCTGCAATTTCCAGATATTTCTAAACATGATTGACAGCCAGACTGACCATTTGAAGACGAGGCCAGGGTTTGAAAGAAACACCCTCTCCTCTACTTGTGGACATTAACTGAAAATTACCTGCAAGAAGGTAACCGGACTTGTTCTTCTACAAAGTACTGTGAGCAGTTCTGGGCATCACAACTCAGGAAGGATATACAGGTTGCACTCCCTTATCCAGAACTACCCCTCGCCCAGAACCATTCCCGGTTACCGGGTGGCGTCTGCGCAGAACTCCGACATGAACAAATTGAAGTCCTTCCTCGCTGCCGACTCCCACATCCGCTGGCCTGACCCTGCGATGCACCCTCCCCCCTCCCTCCATGATCTCTCTGCCACATTCCCAGCCCCAAGCCAGCTAACCCCGATATCCCCTTGCTCGGTACCTGTACCATCCAATTTAACGTGACCACCCCTCATTCGGAAAAATCCCTTATCCAGAACAGGCCAGGTCCTGAGGGTTCCAGATAAGAGAGGTTCAATCTGTATTGGCCTTGGAGGGAGTGCAGGGTAGGTTCACCAGAATGATACCCGGGCTCCAAGGGTTAAATTACGAGGCGAGTTTACCCAAACTAGGGTTAAATTCTCTTGAATTTAGAAGGTTACCCGTTAATAGATCAGAGTTTTCAAGGTATTAAGGGGAAATAGATAGACAGAAACTATTTCTGCTGGTTGGGGAGTCTGGGACTAAGGGGCATAGTCTAAAAATTAGAGCCAGGCCTTTCAGGAGTGAAATTTTGAAATACTTCTACACACAAAGGGTGGTAGAGGTTTGGCATTGATTCGGAGGCAGACATTGATGCAGAGATTCAACATCACCTCCAGTGCTCCAGTGCAGCCTTCGGCCGTCTGAGGAAAAGAGTGTTCGACGACCAGGCCCTCAATCCACCACCAAGCTCACGGTCTACAGGGCTGTAGTAATACCCGCCCTCCTGTATGGATCTGAGGCATGGACGATGTATAGAAGGCACCTCGTCGCTGGAGATACATCACCAACGATGTCTCCACAAGATCCTGCAAATCCCCTGGGAGGACAGACGCACCAACATCAGTGTCCTCGACCAGGCCAACATCCCCAGTATTGAAGCACTGCCCACACTCGATCAGCTCCGCTGGGCAGGCCACATAGTTCACATGCCAGATACGTGACTCCCTAAGCAAATGCTCTATGCGGAGCTCCTTCATGGTAAACGAGCCAAAGGTGGGCAGTGGAAGCGTTACAATGACACCCTCAAAGCCTCCCTGATAAAATGCGACATCACCACTGACACCTGGGAGTCCCTGGCCGAGGACTGCCCAAGGTGGAGAAAGTGCATCCGGGAGGGCGCTGAGCTCTTCGAGTCTCAACACAAAGAGCGTGAAGAGGTCAAGCGCAGGTGGCAGAAGGAGCACGCGGCAAACCAGCCCCACCCACCCCTTCCCCCAACGAATGTCTGTCCCACCTGTAACAGGGTCTGTGGCTCTCGTATCGGACTGTTTAGCCACCAAAAAACTCACTTTGGGAGTGGAAGCAAGTCTTCCCCGATTCCGAGGGACTGCCTATGATGATGATGAGAGGTTTGGAGCTCTCTTTCAATCCGAGATTGATAAGATTTTTGTTAACCAAAGCTATTAAGGGATATGGGCCAAAGGTGGGTAGATGGAGTTAGGTCAAAGATCAGCCGTGATCTCACTGAATGACGGAACAGGCTCGAGGGGCTGAATATCCTCCTCCTGTTCTGACGAAGGATCATCGACCCGAAACGTTAACTCTGCTTCCTCGCCACGGGTGCCGCCTGACCTGCTGAGATTTCCAGCATTTCCTGTTCTTATTTCTCCTGTTCCTACAAAACAAGAAAACAAACTAGAGCTGAACTCAACTCTTAAATGAAATTTGCCGCACCCAAGGGGTTGGTTATTTAGCGCAAAAAGACTTTTAAAAATCACTTTCTTCTTCTTAAGCGGTCCCTCATATCGAGGATGACTTGCTTCCACACCAAAAAGGGATGCGTTCACAGGAGTTTCAATGAAGGACTTGGCATTGCGGGTCCCCAGCTACGTATTGATGGGTGGAAGATGCTGTGCGTGGATTTTTTTAACAACTCCGCCAGTGTCTTACCTCGTTGGCTAAGTATCCTCGTCGTTTTTCTTCAGGAAGGTTTTAATCTTGTGGTAGAGGGCCCGGGCCCCCTTTTTCAGCTTCTTCCAGTAATTCTTGGAGTCTATAATCTCTTGGTAGTTGATGTCGCTCAGCACGCAGGTGTACGGGTCGGGCTCGGAGCAGGTCACGTTGGCGGAGTGGCAGTGCTGGGCTTTGCGGCTGCACTTGCAGTCTTTGTAGTTGCAGGGCTCCCTCTGGAAATGGCTGGGCTGGTAGCCTCTGTAGTGGACAGCGCTGCCCGTGCGCTTGTCCAGGATGCCCCTGATGCGGGACATGCTGCTGTTGGCGCAGTTGCAGTACCAGTCGCTCCACGCCGCCCAGCTGTAGGAGGAGCCGTCCAGCGAGATGACAATGGTCATGGGGTTGGGCGGCAGGGTGGTGCCGTTGGGCGAGTTAGAGACGACATCCAGGATGACATCGTGGATGGTGGCATTGACCTTGGCAATACTGATGACGGCGGTGGTATTGCCCTGGGTAACACTGGTGGGGGCGGTCTCGGTGCTGGCGGTCCCATTCTGGGCGGTAACCACAGGGTTATCCGACTCGTCGCCCTCCGCATTGTGGTCCGTCACGATTTCGGTGCCGTTGGACAGGACGACGGACGAACCGGGCGTGCGAGGGCCGGCCACCTGGATTTCCGTGCCGGGCCCCAGCACGACGGACGACTGGGTCACGGTCCGCTCCCCGTTGGTGGTGGCGAAGACGATCTGGTCGCCGGCCCCCAGGGCGATGGGGGCGACGGTGACGTTCTCCTCCGAGCTGCCGATGAGGATCTCGGTCCCGCCGCCGCCGCCGCGGGAGGCCGCCGCCTCCTCCTCGCCCGCGACCACGATCTCGTCGCCGGGCTCCAGCGGGATGGGGGTCAGCGGGCCGCCGGCGTCGGCGATGAGGATCTGGGCGCCGGCGCTGCCCACCGACACCGGGGGCTGGGCGGCGGCGCCGGTGCCGCCGGTGAGCGCGATCTGGCTGGAGGCCGTCAGGACGATGGTGACCGGGGTCGGCGAGGTCGTTGGCGGCGGCGGCGGACGGGTCGTCAACAACAAACGGGTCGTCGGCGCCGAATGGCTGGTCGACGGGACTGTGGACATGGCAGCAGGCTCGGTGGCGGCCGCCGCCGCCGCCGCCGCGCACAGCGAGGTGAGCAGCGGGAGGGTGCTGGTGGCCGTCTGGTTGCAGCCCGCCGCCATTTTGACGCCGCCCGCCGCCATTTTATCGCCGGCCGCCGGCGGCAGCGTCTTCTCCTCCGCCGCCGTCGTCCACTTCTCCGCCGCCGCCGCCGCCTCCTCCTCAGGCGCCGCGCCCGCCAAGTGGCCCAGCAGGAAGGCGAGAGTCCAAAAGCGCATGGCCGCCGCTTCGTTCCCGAGCAAACACGACCGACGACGCCTCGCTGCCAGCCACCATCATCATGGCGGCCATTCGAGCTGAGGCGGACGAACGAGGAGCGGGACGGAAGAAAACCGTTGGCCGGGGCGGGGCGGGCGCATGCGCGTCTCCATGGCGACCCCCTTTGTGAACTCACTCACCCACCCACCCACCCCGCGCGCGGCCGGCCGGCCGGCCAATCACCGGCCTTCCCTCCAAAACGCGCGTGAAGGGGGGCGTGGCGAGGAATTGGAGCGAGGGTTGTCGTCCGTCAAATCGGGTTTTCCCATTTTCCTCAGCGAGGGGGGGGGAGGGAGGGGGAAGACAGTTCTAAACTTTACAACTAAAATCGAAAAAATAAAAAGCTAATGCGCGTTTGAAGTTTTTTTTAAATCCTACACGTCTCGGAAAACGACGTTGCCGTTGGTTTCTTTCGCTTTTAAAAGTGGTTTGCACTGCCTTCTGCTCCCCGTCTCCCCCTTTTGGCTGGTTTGTGGTACTTACTGTCGGCCTTGAAGCTGAATCGTTTAATAAGCATTTGTTTTTCATGGTTCCCACCTCCCCCAACATCAATAGAGTCAGGAATAACTAAAGCTTGAAATGGTGAATGATATGGGTGGTTAAATATACCCAGGGGGGCAAGAATTGCGTTTCATCGTGAAGAGGATGGCAAGTGCAAGACAACATGGCTGCCAGGTTACCAAGGTAAAGTTTCCCAAATGTAATTTCAGACAAAATGCACTCCTTTTATTCTGTAAGATGCAACTCCGGCCCCCACAACAATGCAGAGGCGGAGAACGGCGCCGAAATTCCAAAGTATATGGGCACAGGAGGAGGCCATGCGGCCCTGTTCAACGGAAGGCAGACTTGCATTTATATAGTGCCTTTCAGCGGACGTCTCAAACGCGCTTCACAAGCCAATGACAAGCTGCTCCCATTAGCCGCTGGCACAAGTTCTCGGGGGGCACACATGTAACAACAGCAGCTCGCATTTATATAGTGCCTTTAACGTCCCCAGGCGCTTTGCAGGAGCATTATGGGACGAGAAATTTGACACCGAGCCGCACAAGGAGAAATTAGGACCAAAAGCTTAAAGAGGGAGGTTTTTAAGGAGCGTCTTGGAGGAGGAAAGAGAGGCGGAGAGGTTTAGGGAGGGAGTTCCAGAGTTTAGGGCCCAGGCAGCTGAAGGCACAGCCACCGATGGTGGAGCGATTATAATGGGGGATGCTCAAGAACAATATGGATTCCGCCCCCATTCCCAGCTGCTCAGTACACAACCCCGGTGTCTAGCTGTGAACGGAGAGAGCTCTTTGAGCTGTAAACATAGAAAATAGGTGCAGGAGTAGGCCATTCGGCCCTTCGAGCCTGCACCACCATTCAATATGATCATGGCTGATCATGCAACTTCAGTACCCCATTCCTGCTTTCTCTCCATACCCCTTGATCCCTTTAGCCGTAAGGGCCGCATCTAACTCCCTTTTGAATATATCCAACGAACTGGCCTCAACAACTCTCTGTGGTAGAGAATTCCACAGGTTCACAATTCTCTGAGTGAAGAAGTTTCTCCTCATCTGGGTCCTAGATGACTTACCCCTTATCCTTAGACTGTGTCCCCTGGTTCTGGACTTCCCCAACATCGGGAACAATTCTTCCTGCATCTAACCCGTCAGAACTTTATATGTTTCTATGAAATCCCCTCTCATCTTTCTAAATTCCAGTGAATATAAGTCTAGTCGATCCAGTCTTTCTTCATATGTCAGTCCTGCCATCCCAGGAATCAGTCTGGTGAACCTTCGCTGCACTCCCTCAATAGCAAGAATGTCCTTCCTCAGATTGGGAGACCAAAACTGTACACAATACTCAAGGTGTGGCCTCACCAAGGCCCTGTACACCTGCAGCAAGACCTCCCTGCTCCTCTACTCAAATCCTCTCACTATGAAGGCCAACATACCATTTGCCTTCTTCACCGTCTGCTGTACCTGCATGTCAACTTTCAAATGACTGATGTCCCTTGACACCCAGGTCTCGTTGCACCTCCCCTTTTCCTAAAGCAAGGGTGAAATACTGGTGATTGCAGACAACGGCAGGAGCAATTTGAAGAATTGTGCACACAAAAAATTTATCACACACATTAAAGCATTTTGGCTTAGGTACAATTTATCATATAATGCATTGGCACCAACATACTAAATAAGTCTCGCGGGAACACTGATTACATCCACACTTGCAGGATTAACAATTGCGACGTTTATTAATCCATGTCGATCAAGAATCCTTAATTGTGTTGATATATTGAGAATTTTTAATCACTAACACAGTATTAGAGCAGTTTAATAGTGACATGCAGCTCTTTCTGAATCAGTGCCTCAGTAAAGTGAAAAATGCTTTCAATAACAAAATAATGCTTTTTAAAAAAAAAACACAACTTACTTTAATTTTTTTACATATACTTGCTGGTAGCAACGAAAGAGTAACCCAGGAGATGCATGCATGTCCCCACAATTGAGTACTTAGGATGGAAAGGTGGAAATTTCTTGTTCAAAATACTCTGTTTGCTTAAAAAACTTTCCTGCCGTTCGTCCAACTTCTTTTCCTGGATTTTGGCAGGTTCTGAAGTCATGACTGGATTCCAGGGAGTCCCGGGCCTGGACAACTTTCGATCGCCTCGGGGGGGGGGGGGGGGGGGAGGGGGTCGAGAGGAATTTGCCAGTTTCCCCCCATTCTCCTCTCCTATTTGGCCTGGGTTTTTAAATAGTTTTGCTTCCTTCCCCCCCCCCCGACCCCCGTCTATCCCAGGACATTATACAGCTCTAGGTAGTGAGGGAGTGCACATCTTGTGAATCACAATCACAATCGACCAGTCGTTCCTTCCCTGTCCGTCATTTTTCGAGACATCTTTTTATTCAGGTGAGAAATTTGACATTTTCTTTTGAAGTCGAGCTTTTTAAACAAACATTTTTTAAATTGGCAACGCTGGAGTACTCTGAATCAAAAGTACTCGCCCTAGACTTTCCAAATAATATATATCTTGAAATATAATATAAATGGCTTTCTCCTCTCTCTCCTGAGGCTTATTATTTCAATATGAATTCTTTCGGTATAAAGTGGGCAGGGGGGTGGGGGGAATGATACAGGACTCAGAATTCACCGCAATTGCTGTTACTGCTATTGCTCTGATCAGGCAAGGTGATAGAAGAGGTTTGGAGAGAGTGGGGGGGGGGGGTTGATGAGACACAAGACAAAGTCAAATTTTCTCTCCCTATCGCCACCCAGATACAGAATACCTTCCCACTACTGGCAAAACACATCCAGTAAGCCAACAGGTAGCTTGCACTCAACCCCCTAGCCCCGGTTGGTTGGGAATTATTGCTGTTTACCCATAGTCCACCCAACTCTTATATAGGGCTGGATTTCCGGTTCCTCTCCGCTCCGTCTTGCCACCCCGGAGCGGCGGCAACAGCGGCGGTGAGGCGTTCCGGCCGGATGGCCAGCCTCCAGCGCCCTGCAGCGATCCTCGGGGGTCCGGTATAGCGGCGGTGCGGAGTAGCACCGGCCGGAAGAACCGCGGCCCCCGGTGTGCAACGCCCCTGGTCGCGACACCGGCGCGGGTTTGAGCTCCTGCACAACCCGTCCGCCCCGCAGCGCGCCCCGCCGTGACCGCCTGGGAAATCAGGGCGGTCCAACCAGCCCATCAGCGAAGAGGTGAGTAATGGACTCCTCAGGCAAGTGAAATTGTTTCTTCTTTTAATCTTTTTTGCGTGGTGACGTGGGCAATGTTGGAGAGGTTTTTATGTTCCCCCGGCCAAGTGTCTCTGGGAGCGCTCCCGGCCCGGCTTTTTAGCTTGGGGAGTTTCCCATCCTAACGCCCAAGAGAGGTGTACAACGCCTCCTTTACTGCTGCTCCCCCTGACTCGGGGCCCAGCTGCCCAAACTTACCTACTGAGGCGCAAACTGTTCCCGGGCACTAACTTTCTCACTCCCCCCGCCGCCATTACCGCCGTAAAAACATCAAATCCAGCCTATAGATTCTCAAAATCGCAGATTCTCATTACAATTATAATGATTAGTGGTTGAAACCCCCTAAATAAAAGGGAGACATTTAAATGTTGGCAATAAATGTAAAGCGTATATCGACTTAACTTGGTTTCCCCCCTCTCTCTCTTTTCCCCCCCCCCCCCCAAAAGAAATCCACATTGTGAGAAACCGGTCCCTTGGCTTGGGAGTGGATCCTCTCCCTTCTCCAATATAAAAGTTAGAAAAACTTTTTTTTTCTTTTTAAGGTTGACAAGAGTGAACAGATCACAATTCTCGAATATATAACCTTCTGATTCTTGTCAGAATTAGCTTGTTTTTCCAGTCAATGCAACTATCGACAAGATCACGAGACAGACACAGGATGGACATTCAAGCCCACGCCAGTAGATACAATAGAGGACCACCCACCTTATGCCAAGCTCAGCATCCCCGCAACCCTACCCAGAAGCATATGCCATAAGTTGACCCCCTGACAGAGTTAGTAAATTTACCCTTGGCTATTGATAATGTTCGCCGACAACGTCCAGAGTTGTCGGCACCCACTCCCCGCTGCTTACACTGACCGTTCAACTGATATCATCCAACGGAAAAGCTCGCATAGAAAGAGGGCAACAAAGTTTGGCGATCGGATCTGGAGGCATTGGCTCCCCGCTGCAAACACTCCCACCGGCACCTCCTCCGACTCCCCTCGCTCAAGTCGACATTCTGTCTGACGTCACACAGTGAGCGTTAAGCTGTTCGGCCATGCAAGAGTTCAATCCTGTCCTCCACCCACTGTCCACAAATGCACCCATCACCTCTGGCCTGCGTGGTTTAGTCATTAAGCTATCAAAGGCTTCGCTCAGATATTTACAGTATGCTGTTAAGAGGAACATCTTACTTTAAAGCAGTACAGATCCCGCAGCACTGGTTTTTGAAAATCTTTTTTTTTACATTATGTGCACAAGTTTACTTGTATTTTGCCTTTCAGAAAGTGTCCTTTCTACATTCGTTAGAAAGCAATCCAGTAGAATTCCACACACACACACACACGAAACAGACTTCTAGAAGGTCTCTGAACTTCCGTTTAACTCTTCATCCAGCCTGTTAAGGAAACAAAAAGGTTATAAATAAGAATAGGAAAAATTCAAAGCCATTTGGCTCACTGTATCTTAGTTCTCTGGTGCTTGGATTCATTCCGTCAAGCATTGAACGTGCTAAATTCCTCATATGTCTTCAACTGCACTACCTCACCGATCCCTGGGATGGGGGGGGGATTGGTTCTGTGAGGAGAGATTGAGTAGACGAGGCCTATACTCCCTAGAGTTTAGAAGAATGAAAGGTGATCTCATTGAAACATACAGAATTCTTAAGAGCTTGACAGGGTAGATGCAGAGAGGATGTTTCCTCTAGCTGAGGAGTCTAGAACCAGGGGTCACAGTCCCAGAATAAGGGGTCGGCCATTTAGGACTGAGATGGGGAGACATTTCTTCACTCAGAGGGTGGTGAATCTTTAGAATTCTCTACCCCAAAGGGCTGTGGAGGCTCAGTCGTGGAGTATATTCAAGGCTGAGATTGAGGGATGTTTGGGCACTAAGGGAATCAAGGGATATGGGGATCGGGCAGGAAAGTGGAGTTGAGGTAGAAAATCAGCCATGATCTCATTGAATGGCGGAACGGTCTCGAGAGACCGAATGGCCGACTCCTACTCCTAATTCTAATGTTCTTAATGCTGTCACCTGACGTGAAAGTTTCTCAAAGATCCCTCTCTTCGATTATAAATTTCGAAAGGAAAAGAAAATGGAAGGGGGGGGGGGGGGGGGCGGGGGACTTTATAATCAAAGCACTTGCCGGCCAGTCTCCCTCTAAACCTGGGGGAATGATGCTCCGTGCCTGGTTCGGACTATCTCCCACGGTAACGCATTATTCCCACCCTCTTGTGTGACTGGTCTGCATGCCCCACCGCCACAGGGAAAAGAAAAGCCAGGAATGTTACAAAACAGTGACAGCTGAAGATTATAATTGCTTCGCTCGCTCGGACTCTCGCCGGGCGATAGGACACATGACGGGGAACGTGAAGGCTGCTGAAGACTTAAGCAGAAACCAATCATTTTTGAGGTTGGTGCAGGGCTTAAAGGGCCTCACTATTAAGTACCTCATCCAGGTTCCTACAGCTCATATGCGAGCATAGACAAGAGGGTACCAGGGGGATATTCCACCATGAGTCTTCATCATCATCATAGGCAGTCCCTCGGAATCGAGGAAGACTTGCCTCCACTCTTAGAATGAGTCCTTAGGTGGCTGAACACTCCAATACAAGAGCCACAGTCCCCGTCACAGGTGGGACAGACAGTGGTTGAGGGAAGGGGAGGGTGGGACTGGTTTGCCGCACGCTCCTTCCGCTGCCTGCGCTTGGTTTCTGCATGCTCTCGGCGATGAGACTCGAGGTGCTCAGTGCACTCCTGGATGCACTTCCTCCACTTAGGGCGGACTGGTCTTTGGCCAGGGGCTCCCAGGTGTCGGTGGGGATGTTGCACTTTATCAGGGAGGCTTTGAGGGTGTCCCTGTAACGGTTCCTCTGCCCACCTTTGGCTCGATTGCTGTGAAGGAGTTCCAAGTAGAGCGCTTGCTTTGGGAGTCTCATGTCTGGCATGCGAACAATGTGGCCCTGCCCAGCGGAGCTGGTCGAGTGTGGTCAGTGCTTCAATGCTGGGGATGTTGGCCTGGTTGAGGACGCTAATGTTGGTGCGTTTGTCCTCCCAGGGGATTTGTAGGATCTTGCGTCACCATGAGTGACACCACAGTTGAGGCTGATTCTGCCCACACACAAGTATTAATGGAAAGCAATCCACAGCGGGAACCCTGAATGATATTAAAACTTTCTAGTGAACTGGCATCAAGGTCAAATGCCTAGCTAAGATCCCCTATCTCAGCAGAGGCTGGGTATAGTTCAGTACGACCCAGGATATCGGGGCTGGTTTTATGTGCAGAGCAAACTGCTGCATGGATTCCAACACGATCCAAAGCAAAATTATCGTTAAGAATCCTGGGTGAAAGCAACTAATACCAATCCACACACCCACTGTCCTCCCACAACCTGCCATTTCAACAACAGGTTCACTATCTGAAAATTTCAGTTTTTTGTGGCAGTCAAAGAGAAATGCTGAGTAGAGGCCGCATTAGAAAGACTTGTATTTCTATAGCGCCTTTCACGGCCACCGGACGTCTCAAAGCACTTTACAGCCAATGAAGTACTTTGGAAGTGCAGTCACTGTGGTAATGTACAGCAGCCAATTTGCGCACAGCAAGCTCCCACAAACAGCAATGTGACAATGACCTGATAATCTGTTTTTTTATGTTGATTGAGGGATAAATATTGGCCAAGACACCGGGGATAACTCCCCCTGCTCTTCTTCGAAATAGTGGCTGTGGGATCCTGAGAGACATGGCCTCGGTTTAACGTCTCATTCGACAGACTGCACCTCCAACAGTGCGGCACTCCCTCAGTACTGCCCCTTTGACAGTGCAGCGTTCCCTCGCTACTGCCCCTCCGACAGTGCGTTGCTCCCTCAGTACCGCCCCTCCCACAGTGCGGCGCTCCCTCAGCACGGCGCTCCCTCAGTACCGCCCCTCCGACAGTGCAGCACTCCCTCAGTACCGCCCCTCCGACACTCCCTCAGTACTGCCCCTCCGACAGTGTGGCGTTCTCTCAGCACTGGCCCTCCCACAGTGCGGCGCTCCCTCAGCACCGCCCCTCCGACACTCCCTCAGTACTGCCCCTCCCACAGTACGGCGCTCCCTCAGCACTGGCCCTCCCACAGTGCGGCGTTCCCTCAGCACCGCCCCTCCGACACTTCCTCAGTACTGCCCCTCCCACAGTACGGCGCTCCCTCAGCACTGGCCCTCCCACAGTGCGGCGCTCCCTCAGCACTGCCCCTCCCACAGTGCGGCGCTCCCTCAGCACCGCCCCTCCGACACTCCCTCAGTACTGCCCCTCCCACAGTACGGCGCTCCCTCAGCACTGCACTGAAGTGTCAGATTTATGTGCTCAAGTGCCTGGAGTGTGACTCGAACCCACCACCTTCTGACTCAGAGGCGAGTGTGCTACCCACTGAGCCATGGCTGACACTACTCCTATTATTAGCCATTGGCGGTACCCGATGCTTTAAGAGTAAAAATACAACAAATCAGGAATATAATCACAAAAATTAAATTGAATTGCAATTTCTGCCGTACTTACTCTTTAATGCATTCTGGAATATGTACATGTTGCATGGGGATTAACTGTGACAGCTCCTGCAGACTACTGACAAACTGAACTTTCCGACTGAATTTCGAACTGCGCAGGGACAGAAAGAGCAGTACATTAGCACCCAGCATCAGTCAGGTAATTAACACAAACATCAATCCCTCTCACAATTTATGACTATAGCCCTGAAATCATTTCCTGCTTTAGAAAGAAGGAAACAGAAAGAATGAACTTGCATTTCTATGGCACCTTTCACAACCACTGGAAGTCCCAAAGCACTTTACAGCCAATGACGTACTTTTGAAGTGTAGTCACTGTCGTAATGTGGGAAACGCAGAGCCAATTTGCGCACAGCAAGCTCCCACAGACAAGAATGTGATAATGACCAAGCAATCTGTTTTTATATGTTGGTTGAGGGATAAATACTGGGCCCCAGGACACCGGGGAGAACTCCCCCTGCTCTTCTTCCAATAGTGGCCCCGGGATCTTTTACGTCCACCTGAGAGTGCAGACGGGGCCTCGGTTTAACGTCTCATGCAATGCCTCTCCCAGGAGATTTTAAAAAAATATATAAATCGCTGCTGGTGGGAAGGGGGTGTCTAATCACGTGCAGTATGGGGCAACCTTGATAGAACAGAAACATAGACATCTACAGTGCAGAAGGAGCCCATTTCGGGCCCTTGTGTCCACGCCGGCCGACAAAGAGCCACACGGCCCAGGTGGCCTGCTCCTGCTGGTCATGTTCACTGTTGTTTCTGTTTTATACCAGATTCAGCGTGCTTCTGTGCGAACATGTGCACATTGCAGATAAGACTGCAACAGCCTCCTCTCTTTCTTCCCCCACCTCTGGATGACCCAATTTACGCACAGCAAGCTCTCACAAACAGCCACGAGGCATCTGTGTTTAGTGATGCTGATTGAGGGATAAATGGTGGCCAGGGAGAACTCCCCTGCTCTTCTTCGAAATGGTACCACAGATCTTTTAAGTCCACCCGAGAGGACAGACGGGACCTCGGTTTAACATCTCATCTGAACGACAACACCTCTGACAGTGCAGCGCTCCCTCAGATTTTTGTGCTCAAGTCTCTGGAGTGGGACTTGAACCCACAACCTTCTGACTCAAAGCAAGAGAGTGCGCTACCCACTGAGCCACGACTGACACAACTAACATCATTGGAGACAATAACAGGGATTGAGGGTCAAAAGAGATATTAATGGGGTTTTTTTTCACCTCAAGGGAAGGTAGGGAAAGAAGTTAATCATGCAGACTCTTGCATAGATGGGTCCTGATGGGATAAATGGTCTTTTCTCTCTGGATTTTATGTTCTTATGCAACTAATTGGCACAAATAAAAACCTCTCTCATCCTGTCCTTACCCCAGATTGGCAATGGGTTCCCATACAATAACATACGAACATAAGAATTAGGTGCAGGAGTAAGCCATAGGGCCTCTCGAGCCTGCTCTGCCATTCAATATCATGTCTGATCTTCGACCTCAACTCCACTTTCCCGCCCGATCCCCATATCCCTCTCTTCCCCTAGAGTCCAAAAATCTTATCGATCTCAGCCTTGAATATACTCAACGACTCAGCATCCACAACCTTCTGGGGTAGAGAATTCCAAAGATTTACCACCCTCCGAGTACAGAAATTCCTCCTAAAATGGCTGACCCCTTATTCCAAGACTGTGACCCCTGATTCTAGACTCCCCAGCCTGGGGAAACATTCTCCCTGCATCTATCCAGTCAAGCTCCTTAAGAATTTTATATATGTTTCAATGAGATCACCTCTCATTCTTCTAAACTCTACAGAATATAGACCTAGTCTACTCAATCTTTCCTCACAGGACAATCCCCCCCATCTCAGGAATCAGTCTGGTGAACCTTTGTTGCACTCCCTCCAAGGCAAGTCCCACCTGTGACAGACACTGTAATTTCCATATTGGACCGTTCAGTCACCCAAGAACTCACTTTTAGAGTGGAAGCAAGTCTTCCTCAACTCCAAAGGACTGCCTATGATGAAGGCAAGTATGTCCTTCCTTAGGTAAGGAGACCAAAACTGTACACAGTACTCCAGGTGTGGTCTCACCAAGGCCCGATATAATTGTAGTAAGACTTATTTACTCTTACACTCCAATCTCTTTGCAATAAAGGCCAACATATCAAGAGAGAATGAGTAGGGTAAAAAGAAAGGTCTCTTACCTTATAAAAGGCCGAGTAATAGCTAATATCACCTTAATGAACCATGATGGATGGACCACAATGAGAGATTTCAAGTTTTTCCGTAACCTATTGGAAAAAAAAATAACTTTTTAAAAGGAATAATTAGTTACAGGAACAAATCTGCCAATGATTGAATATATCTAATGCTTATTCTTAAAACAGTTTTTGAAAAGACTCACTGCAACATTTCATTCATTCCCAAAACCTCAAACTGTAACTTCTTACTTCCTTCTATCTACCACTCATTCCATCTGCAATCCTTTAAAGTCCAACCTTGATATCACCGAACCACCTCTTCCTGATTTACAGGCCCAGACTCTGAACAGTCATTTCTCAAAGGGCTCAAATTAATAAAGTCAACCTCCTTTCCCCAGAGCAATTAATAAATTGAGAACTACAAACTGCTACAAGCCCACCTCGTACCGTCCAATATACACAATGTTTTGGGTAGACAACCAATGGTCCATCTAGCCTACCCTGCCAAAGCCTCCAACCAGGTGTTTTTATTCATTCCTGGGATGTGGGCGTCACTGGCAAGGCCGGCATTTATTGCCCATCCCTAATTGCCCTCGAGAAGGTGGTGGTGAGCCGCGGCCTTGAACCGCTGCAGTCCGTGTGGTGAAGTTGCTCCCACAGTGCTGTTAGGGAGGAAGTTCCAGGATTGTGACCCAGCGACGATGAAGCAACGGCGATATATTTCCAAGTCTGGATGGGGTGTGATATGGGGGGGAAAACGTGGAGATGGTGGTGTTCCCATGCGCCTGCTGCCCTTGTCCTTCTAGGCGGTGGAGGTCGCGGGTTTGGGAGGTGCTGCCGAAGAAGCCTTGGCGAGTCGCCGCCGTGCATCTTGTAGACGGTGCACACTGCAGCCACGGTGCGCCGGTGGTGGAGGGAGTGAATGTTGACGGTGATGGGTAGCGTGCCGATCAAGCGGGCTGCTTTGTCCTGGATGGTGTCGAGCTTCGAGTGTTGTTGGAGCTGCACTCATCCAGGCAAGCGGAGAGTATTCCATCACACTCCTGACTTGTGCTTAGTAGACGGTGGAAAGAATTTAGGGAGTCAGGAGGTGAATCAATTGCCGCAGAATACCCAGCCTCTGACCTGCTCTTGTAGCCGCAGTATTTGTGTGACTGGTCCAGTTAAGTTTACGGTCAATGCATACCAGGAATCTGGAACTAATAGCCCTTTATTCCTTTCCCTATGAACTCCTTTCTTTTTAAAACTCATGTTGGTTTTCTGTTCAGGTCTGTTGTGAACTCATTCTCGCAACAAATAGCTTACCTCCGGTCAATGGTCTGGTAACACTGCTTCAACCAGCTGATTGATGGCACCCTGTTGCGTGTTGTGGCACCGTTTAAATAGACAATAATATAATCTTCAGCCACCAACAATTCCAGAGTCCCAATAACATACCTGTGGGGACAAAACACTATTGTAATCTCTCTGTCGAATCTTTATACTCATTCAAGGTAAGAGATGCTGTAATGTATTTGCTTCATGGGTTCTTTGCTTAAGAATTCATAGCAACACATTGCTATTAAGAACGAGTTGGCTTAATAACAAAGGTTTAACAATCACACTACACATTGCCAGTTCATCCACCAGGCTCACAACTGCATACCTCACCGTGAATGACCTCGACCCAACCGACTGGGGTTTTATTGAGTCTTGTGAACATCACGTGACTGGCTAAGCCACTCCCAATGCAACAGCTCTACAACTATTTTAAAATAAAACTATAAAGCGGAGTGCCCCCCTTATTAAAGAGGCACTAGAACCGACAAATTAACAAATACAACTTTTTGAACATTAAACGGTGCAACAGCTCTACAAACCTGTGAGCATACTCACCAGGTACATCCATTACAGATGCCAGTGCTGAAAATGATTCCCCCCCGCCCCCCATTTTTCCCACCTAGCATTTAGTGCTTTCAGGTTAATGCTCAAGTTAAATGCAGAATAAGGAAGTTAGATGTGGCTCTTACAGCTAAAGGGATCAAGGGGTATGGAGAGAAAGCAGGAATGGCGTACTGAAGTTGCATGATCAGCCATGATCATATTGAATGGTGGTGCAGGCTCTAAGGGCCGAATGGCCTACTTCTGCACCTATTTTCTATAAGAAATAGGAGCAGGAGTTGGCCATTCTGCCATTCAATAAGATCACAGCTCACTTTCCCACCCGATCCCCATATCCCTCGATTCCCTTAATATCCAAAAATCTATCGATCTCAGCCTTGAATATACTCAACGACTGAGCCTCCAAAGCCCTCTGGGGCAGAGAATTCCAAAGATTCACCACCCTCTGAGTGAAGAAATTCCTCCTCATCTCCGTCCTAAATGGCCGACCCCTTATCCTGCGACTGTGTGACCCCTGATTCTAGACTCTCCATCCAGGGGGAAACAGCCTCTTAGCCCTCTCACAATCTTGTTTGTTTCCTTTAAGGTTCCTCTACTCCAACCCCAGCAGTTTCTTTAACCCCCTACTGCAGCAGTATGACATCCCTCAAGTATGCAAGGGTGATCCAATTGAGGGGCTTGTGATGATTAAAAGACCTGACAGTATAGATGGGGAGAAACCATTTCATCGTGGAGGGGAGCAGAAAAAGGGGGCACAAGTATGGGAACCATGGAAGTGGGAACTGGTGTTGGTAACTGAGGTTATTTACAAGTCCTGGTATGTTGGGTTAAAAAAAAGGAAGACTTTTCTTCAAAGTGGACTCCCTGATATAAGGAATCGACACCTGCCCATATAGCGACCACGGAATCACTTAGAAGAAACCTTGGTTCATTCTTCGAGAATTTTTTGAGGATGTAACTAGTAGAGTGGACAAGGGAGAACCAGTGGATATGGACTTTCAAAAGGCTTTTGACAAGGTCCTACACAAGAGATTAGTATGCAAAATTAAAGCTCATGGTATTGGGGGTAATGTACTGACATGGATAGAGAACTGGTTGGCAGACAGGAAGCAAAGAGTAGGAATAAACGGGTCCTTTTCAGAATGGCAGGCAGTGACTAGTGGGGTGCCGCAGGGCTCAGTGCTGGGACCCCAGCTATTTACAATATTCATTAATGATTTAGTTGAAGGAATTAAATGTAATATCTCCAAGTTTTCAGATGACACTAAGCTGGGTGGCGGTGTGAGCTGCGAGGATGAAGCTAAGAGGCTGCAGGGTGATACTTGGACAGGTTAGGTGAGTGGGCAAATGCATGGCAGATGCAGTATAATGTGGATAAATGTGAGGTTATCCACTTTGGTGGCAAAAACATGAAGGCAGAATATTATCTGAATGGTGACAGATTAGGAAAAGGGGAGGTGCAACAAGACCTGGGTGTCATGGTACATCAGTCATTGAAAGTTGGCATGCAGGTACAGCAGGCGGTGAAGAAGGCAAATTACATGTTGGCCTTCATAGCCAGAGGATTTGAGTATAGGAGCAGGGAGGTCTTGCTGCAGTCGTACAGGGCCTTGGTGAGGCCACACCTGGAATATTGTGTACAATTTTGCTCTCCTAATCTGAGGAAGGACGTTCTTGCTATTGAGGGAGTGCAGCGAAGGTTCACCAGATCGATTCCCGGGATGGACTGACATACGAGGAGAAACTAGATCAACTGGGCTTATATTACAAAGAAACAGAGAAAATAGGTGCAGGAGTAGGCCATTCAGCCCTTCGAGCCTGCACCACCATTCAATAAGATCATGGCTGATCATTCCCTCAGTATCCCTTTCCTGCTTTCTCTCCATATCCCTTGATCCCTTTAGCCATATCTAACTCCCTCTTGAATATATCCAATGAACTGCCATCATCAACTCTCTGCGGTAGGGAATTCTACAGGTTAACAACTCTGAGTGAAGAAGTTTCTCCTCATTTCATTTCTAAATGGCCGATCCCTTATCCTAAGACTGTGTCCCCTGATTCTGGACTTCCCCATCATTGGAAACATTCTTCCCGCATCTAACCTATCCAGTCCCGTCAGAATCTTGTAAGTTTATATGGGATCCCCTCTCATCCTTCTAAACTCCAGTGTATAAAAGCCCAGTTGATCCAGTCTCTCCTCATATGTCAGTCCCGCCATCCCGGAAATCAGTCTGGTGAACCTTCGCTGCACTCCCTCAATAGCAAGAACATCCTTCCTCAGATTAAGAGACCAAAACTGAACACAATATTGCAGGTGAGGCCTCACCAAGGCCTTGTACACCTGCAGTAAGACCTCCCTGCTCCTATACTCAAATCCCCTAGCTATGAAGGCCAACATACCATTTGCCTTCTTCACCGCCTGCTGTACCTGCATGCCAACTTTCAATGACTGATGAACCATGACACCCAGGTCTCGTTGCACCTCCCCCTTTCCTAATCTGCCGCCATTCAGATAATATTCTGCCTTCGTGGGCAAAAACACGAAGGAATTTATCCACATTATACTGCATCAGCCATGCATTTGCCCACTCAACTAACCTGTCCAATTCACCCTGCAGCCTCTTAGCGTCCTCCTCACAGCTCACACCGCCACCCAGCTTAGTGTCATCTGCAAACTTGGAGATATTACACTCAATTCCTTCATCTAAATCAATAATGTATATTGTAAAGAGCTGGGGTCCCAGCACCGAGCCCTGCGGTACTCCACTAATCACTGCCTGCCATTCTGAAAAGGACCTGTTTATCCAGACTCTCAGCTTCCTGTCTGCCAACCAGTTCTCTATCCACGTCAGTACATTACCCCCAATACCATATGCTTTGATTTTGCACACCAATCTCTTGTGTGGGACCTTGTCAAACGCCTTTTGAAAGTCCAAATACACGACATCCACTGGTTCTTCCTTGTCCACTCTACCAGTTACATCCTCAAAAAATTCCAGAAGATTTGTCAAGCATGATTTCCCTTTCATAAATCCATGCTGACTTGGACCGATCCGGTCATTGCTTTCCAAACACGCTGCTATTTCATCTTTAATAATTGATTCCAACATTTTCCCCACTACTGACGTCAGGCTAACTGGTCTAAAATTACCCATTTTCTCTCTCCCTCCTTTTTTAAACAGTGGTGTTACATTAGCTACCCTCCAGTCCATTAGAACTGATCCACAGTCGACAGATGTTGGAAAATGATCACCAATGCATCCACTATTTCTATGGCCACTTCATTAAGTACTCTGGGATGCAGACCATCAGGCCCCGGGAATTTATTGGCTATCAATTTCCCTAACACAATTTCCCGCTTTATAAGGATATCCTTCAGTTCCTCCTTCGCACTAGACCCTCAGTCCCCTAGTATTTCCAGAAACATAGAAACATAGAAAATAGGTGCAGAAGTAGGCCATTCGGCCCTTCTAGCCTGCACCGCCATTCAATGAGTTCATGGCTGAACATGCAACTTCAGTACCCCATTCCTTCTTTCTTGCCATACCCCTTGATCCCCCGAGTAGTAAGGACTACATCTAACTCCTTTTTGAATATATTTAGTGAATTGGCCTCAACAACTTTCTGTGGTAGAGAATTCCACTCTCTGGGTGAAGAAGTTTCTCCTCATCTCGGTCCTAAATGGCTTACCCCTTATCCTTAGACTGTGACCCATGGTTCTGGACTTCCCCAACATTGTGAACATTCTTCCTGCATCTAACCTGTCTAAACCCATCAGAATTTTAAACGTTTCTATAAGGTCCCCTCTCATTCTTCTGAACTCCAGTGAATACAAGCCCAGTTGATTTAGTCTTTCTTGATAGGTCAGTCCCGCCATCCCGGGAATCAGTCTGGTGAACCTTTGCTGCACTCCCTCAATTACAAGAATGTCCTTCCTCAGGTTAGGAGACCAAAACTGTACACAATACTCCAGGTGTGGCCTTACCAAGGCCCTGTACAACTGTAGCAACACCTCCCTGCCCCTGTACTCAAATCCCCTCGCTATGAAGGCCAAAATGCCATTTGCTTTCTTAACCGCCTGCTGTACCTGCATGCCAACCTTCAATGACTGATCTACCATGACACCCAGGTCTCGTTGCACCTCCCCTTTTCCTAATCTGTCACCATTCAGATAATAGTCTGTCTCTCTGTTTTTACCACCAAAGTGGACAACCTCACATTTATCCACATTATACTTCATCTGCCATGCATTTGCCCACTCACCTAACCTATCCAAGTCGCTCTGCAGCCTCATAGCATCCTCCTCGCAGTTCACACTGCCACCCAATTTAGTGTCATCCGCAAATTTGGAGATACTACATTTAATCCCCTCGTCTAAATCATTAATATACAGTGTAAACAGCTGGGGCCCCAGCACAGAACCTTGCGGTACCCCACTACTCACCGCCTGCCATTCTGAAAAGTACCCATTTACTCCTAATCTTTGCTTCCTGTCTGACAACCATTTCTCAATCCACGTCAGCACACTACCCCCAATCCCATGTGCTTTAACTTTGCACATTAATCTCTTATGTGGAACCTTGTCGAAAGCCTTCTGAAAGTCCAAATATACCACATCAAATGGTTCTCCCTTGTCCACTCTACTGGAAACATCCTCAAAAAATTCCAGATTTGTCAAGCATGATTTCCCTTTCACAAATCCATGCTGACTTGGACCTATCATGTCACCTATTTCCAAATGCGCTGCTATGACATCCTTAATAATTGATTCCATCATTTTACCCACTACCGATGTCAGGCTGACCGGTCTATAATTCCCTGTTTTCTCTCTCCCTCCTTTTTTAAAAAGTGGGGTTACATTGGCTACCCTCCACTCGATAGGAACTGATCCAGAGTCAATGGAATGTTGGAAAATGACTGTCAATGCATCCGCTATTTCCAAGGCCACCTCCTTAAGTACTCTGGGATGCAGTCCATCAGGCCCTGGAGATTTATCAGCCTTCAATCCCATCAATTTCCCCAACACAATTTCCCGACCAATAAGGATTTTCCTCAGTTCCTCCTCCTTATTAGACCCTCTGACCCTTCTTATATCCGGAATGTTGTTTGTGTCCTCCTTAGTGAATACCGAACCAAAGTACTTGTTCAATTGGTCCGCCATTTCTTTGTTCCCCGTTATGACTTCCCCTGATTCTGACTGCAGGGGACCTACGTTTGTCTTTACTAACCTTTTTCTCTTTACATATCTATAGAAACTTTTGCAATCCGTCTTAATGTTCCCTGCAAGCTTCTTCTCGTACTCCATTTTCCCTGCCCTAATCAAACCCTTTGTCCTCCTCTGCTGAGTTCTAAATTTCTCCCAGTCCCCGGGTTCGCTGCTATTTCTGGCCAATTTGTATGCCACTTCCTTGGCTTTAATACTATCCCTGATTTTCCTTGATAGCCACGGTTGACCCACCTTCGCTTTTTTATTTTTATGCCAGACAGGAATGTACAATCATTGTAGTTCATACATGCGGTCTCTAAATGTCTGCCATTGCCCATCCACAGTCAACCTCTCAAGTATCATTCGCCAATCAATCCTAGCCAATTCACGCCTCATACCTTCAAAGTTACCCTTCTTTAAGTTCTGGACCATGGTCTCTGAATGAACTGTTTCATTCTCCATCCTAATGCAGAATTCCACCATATTATGGTCACTCTTCCCCAAGGGGCCTCGCACAACGAGATTGCTAATTAATCCTCTCTCATTACACAACACCCAGTCTAAGATGGCCTCTCCCCTAGTTGGTTCCTTGACATATTGGTCTAGAAAACCATACCTTATGCACTCCAGGAAATCCTCCTCCACCGTATTGCTTCCAGTTTGGTTAGCCCAATCTATGTGCATATTAAAGTCACCCATTATAACTGCTGCACCCTTATTGCATGCACCCATAATTTCTTGTTTGATGCCCTCCCCAACATCACTACTACTGTTTGGAGGTCTGTACACAACTCCCACTAACGTTTTTTGCCCTTTGGTGTTCTACCCATATAGATTCCACATCATTCAAGCTAATGTAATTCCTAACTATTGTATTAATCTCCTCTTTAATCAGCAATGCTACCCCACCTCCTTTTCCTTTTATTCTATCCTTCCTGAATGTTGAATACCCCTGGATGTTGAGTTCCCAGCCCTGATCATCCTGGAGCCACGTCTCCATAATCCCAATCACATCATATTTGTTAGCATCTATTTGCACAGTTAATTCATCCACCTTATTACGGATACTCCTTGCATTAAGACACAAAACCTTCAGGCTTGTTTTTTTAACACCCTTTGTCCTTTTAGAATTTTGTTGTACAGTGGCCCTTTTTGTTCTTTGTCTTGGCTTTCTCTGCCCTCCACTTTTCCTCATCTCCTTTCTGTTTTTTGCTTTTGTCTCCTTTTTTTTTCCCTCTGTCTCCCTCCATTGGTTCCCATTCCCCTGCCATATTAGTTTAACTCCTCCCCAACAGAACTAGCAAACACTACCCCTCGGACATTGGTTCCGGTCCTGCCCAGGTGCAGACCGTCCGGTTTGTACTGGTCCCACCTCCCCCAGAACCAGTTCCAATGCCTCAGAAATTTGAATCCCTCCCTGCTGCACCACTGCTCAAGCCACGTATTCATCTGCGCTATCCTGCGATTCCTTCTCTGACTAGCACGTGGCACTGGTAGCAATCCCGAGATTACTACTTTTGAGGTTATTTGTGTCTTCCTTTGTGTAAACAGAACCAAAGTATTTGTTTAACTGGTCCGCCATTTCTTTGTTCCCCATTATAAATTCGCCTGAATCTGTCTGCAAGGGACCTACTTTTGTTCTCACTAATCTTTTTCTCTTCACATATCTATAGAAGGTTCACTGGAATTTAGAAGAATGAGAGGGGATCTCATCGAAAAATATAAAATTCTGATGGGATTGGACAGGTTAGATGCAGGAAGAATGTTCCCGATGTTGGGGAAGTCCAGAACCAGGGGTCACAGTCTCAGGATAAGGGGTAAGCCATTTAGGACTGAGATGAGGAGAAACTTCTTCACTCAGAAAATTGTGAACCTGTGGAATTCTCTACCACAGAAAGTTGTTGAGGCCAGTTCGTTAGATATATTCAAAAGGGAGTTAGATGTGGCCCTTACGGCTAAAGGAATCAAGGGGTATGGAGAGAAAGCAGGAATGGGGTACTGGAGTTGAATGATCAGCCATGATCTTATTGAATGGTGGTGCAGGCTTGAAGGGCCGAATGGCCTGCTCCTGCACCTATTTTCCATGTTTCTACCAGTTTTTATTCAAGCATGTCGGGGAATGGTTCTCAGATGAACCTTCTAAGAACAAAGGTTTCACATCTACAGTTATACAGTTTCTGAGATGTGCAACCCTCCTACATAACCACCGATTGACCGACTGCTATCAGCGAAGTTGCATCAGACGGGCTCCGAGTGGTTCTCTCCACCTGTCCATCTCCCATCACGCTCCCGGAATGTGCTATTCAGTGGTGTCAGCTTTGCCTCAGTTCCGCATGACGTGTGAATTAACCTTGCTTCCCAGGGTTTGCGATCTATGTTCTCAAACATCCCTTTAGATGCTGCTACAATAGACTGTTGACTTCCTCCTGTCCTTGGTGGACATGTTATTCAGTACTGAATCAGTCTGTATTAAGGTTAACACAATGGATGGTTCATTAACTATCAAGCTTCACTGTGTAGCAAGCTATGCTGCTCCCCCTTAACCCATTGTATGTGAGCATATAAGCGTGCAGGCTCGAAGGGCCGAATGGCCTACTCCTGCACCTATTTTCTATGTTTCACCACTTTCAATATCCACTTTAGTGACAGTATTTTATCCCCTTACATGGTGTAACAGACAACTTGAAATTATGACTTACGCTCCTCACCTCCCCCAACACCCCCCCCCCACCCCCCACCCTTTTTAATCCGAATTTGACCCCCCACAGTTGGCAAACCACTGGCTCACAGTAATCTTTACTCTTCCAGCCTGCAGAAGGAACAGTTGGAGTCCCCAAACCCTGGGGAAGTACGGATCGAGGATGTGGAACTCCGGGAAGAGTGACAGGATAAAGAATTTCCAAAGTGAGAGGACGCCTTCTATACATTTCTAAACTGTGGTGGCATTAAAGGGGGTGCTTTAATTGACATAGGATCACATAAAATAAAACAGGGAAGGTGGCTCAACCGTGGCTAACAAAGGAAATTAAGGATAGTGTTAAATCCAAGGAAGAGGCATTTAAGTTGGCCAGAAAAAGCAGCAAATCTGAGGACTGGGAGAAATTTAGAATTCAGCAGAGGACGACAAAGGGTTTAATTAGGAGGGGGGAAATAGAGTATGAGAGGAAGCTTGCTGGGAACATAAAAATGTTGACTGCAAAAGATTCTATAGATATGTGAAGAGAAAAAGATTAGTGAAGACAAACGTAGGTCCCTTGCAGTCAGATTCAGGTGAATTTAGAATGGGGAACAAAGAAATGGCAGACCAGTTGAACAAATACTTTGGTTCTGTCTTCACGAAGGAAGACACAAATAACCTTCCGGAATGTACTGGGGACCGAGGGTCTAATGAGGAGGAGGAACTGAAGGATATCCTTATTAGGCGAGAAATTGTGTTAGGGAAATTGATGGGATTGAAGACCGATAAATCCCCGGGGTCTGATAGTCTGCATCCCAGAGTATTTAAGGAAGTGGCCATAGAAATAGCGGATGCATTGGTGATCATTTTCCAACAGTCTATCGACTCTGGATCAGTTCCTATGGACTGGAGGGTAGCTAATGTAACACCACTTTTTAAAAAAGGAGTGATAGAGAAAATGGGTAATTATAGACCGGTTAGCCTGACATCAGTAGTGGGGAAAATGTTGGAATCAATTATTAAAGATGAAATAGCAGCGCATTTGGAAAGCAATGTCAGGATTGGTCCAACTCAGCATGGATTTACGAAAGGGAAATCATGCTTGACAAATCTTCTGGAATTTTTTGAGGATGTAACTAGTAAAGTGGACAAGTGGATGTGGTGTATTTGGACTTTCAAAAGGCTTTTGACAAGGTCCCACACAAGAGATTTGTGTGCAAAATTAAAGCACATAGTATTGGGGGTAATGTACTGATGTGGATAGAGAACTGGTTGGCAGACAGGAGCAGAGTGTCGGGATAAACGGGTCCTTTTCAGAATGGCAGGCAGTGACTAGTGGGATGCCGCAGGGCTCAGTGCTGGGACCCCAGCTCTTTACAATATACATCAATGATTTAGATGAAGGAATTGAGTGCAATATCTCCAAGTCTGCAGATGACACTAAACTAGGTGGCGGTGAGAGCTGTGAGGAGGACGCTATGAGGCTGCAGGGTGACTTGGACAGGTTAGGTGAGTGGGCAAATGCATGGCAGATGCAGAATAATGTAAATAAATGTGAGGTAATCCACTTTGGGGGCAAAAACACGTAGGCAGATTATTATTTGAATGGCGGCAGATTAGGAAAAGGGGAGATGCAATGCGACCTGGGTGTCATGGTTCATCAGTCATTGAAAGTTGGCATGCAAGTATAGCAGGCGGTGAAGGCGGCAAATGGTATGTTGGCCTTCATAGCTAGGGGATTTGAGTATAGGAGCAGGGAGATCTTACTGCAGGGCCTTGGTGAGGCCTCACCTGGAATATTGTGTTCAGTTTTTGGTCTCCTAATCTGAGGAAGGATGTTCTTGCTATTGAGGGGGTGCAGCAAAGGTTCACCAGACTGATTCCCGGGATGGCGGGACCGACATATGAGGAGAGACTGGATCGACTGGGCCTTTATACACTGAAGTTTAGAAGGATGAGAGGGGATCTCATAGAAACATATAAGATTCTGTCGGGACTGGACAGGTTAGATGCGGGATGAATGTTCCCGATGTTGGGGAAGTCCAGAACCAGGGGACACAGTCTAAGGATAAGGGGTAGGCCATTTGGGACCGAGATGAGGAGAAACTTCTTCACTCAGAGAGTTGTTAACCTGTGGAATTCTCTACCACAGAAAGTTGTTGATGCTAGTTCATTGGATATATTCAAAAGAGAGTTAGATGTGGCCCTTAGGGCTAAAGAGATCAAGGGGTATGGAGAGAAAGCAGGAAAGGGGTACTGAGGTGAATGATCAGCCATGATCTTATTGAATGGTGGTGCAGGCTCGAAGGGCCGAATGGCCTGCTCCTGCACCTATTTTCTATGTTTCTATAAAAAAAATGCTTACATTTATTTCGCACATTCACGACCATCAGATGTCTCAAAGTGCTTTACAATGAAGTACTTTTGGAGTGTAGTTACTGTTGTACATCGGATATACGGCACAGAAACAGACCATTTGGCCCAACCAATCCATGTCAGCGTTTATGTTCCACTAGAGCTTCTTCCCGTCTTTCCTCATCTAACTATCAGCATAACCCTCTATTCCCTTCTCCCTCATATGCTTGTCTAGCCTCCCCGTTATTGCCTCTATACTATTCGCTTCAACCACTTCCTGTGGCAGCGAGTTCCACATTCTCACCGCTCTCTGGGTAAAGAAGTTTCTCCTGAATTCCCCATTGGATTTCTTGGTGACGATCTTATTTTGATGGCCTCTAGTTATGCTCTTCCCCACAAGTGGAAACATTCTCTCCGTATCCACTCTATCAAAATCTTTCATCATTTTAAAGACCTCTATTAGGTCACCGCTCATAGAAACATAGAAAATAGGTGCAGGAGTAGGCCATTCAGCCCTTCGAGTCTGCACCATCATTCAATATTTGTTAGTTAGATGTGGCTATTTATTGAATGGTGGTGCAGGCTCGAAGGGCCAAATGGAGAGAAAGCAGGAATGGGGTACTAAAGTTTTTGCAACTTTAGTCCCCCATTCCTGCTTTCTCTCCATACCCCTTGATCTCTTTAGCCGTAAGGACCACATCCAACTCCCTTTTGAATATATCCAACGAACTGACCTCAACAACTTTCTGCAGTAGAGAATTCCACAGGTTCACAATTCTCTGAGTGAAGAAGTTTCTCCTCATCTCAGTCCTAAATGGCTTATCCCTTATCCTTAGACTGTGATCCCTGGTTCTGGACTTCCCAAACATCGGGAACATTCTTCCTGCATCTAACCTGTCCAGTCCCGTCAGAATTTTATATGTTTCTATGAGATCCCCTCTTTTTCTTCTAAATTCCAGTGAATATAAGCCTAGTCGATCCAGTCTTTCTTCATATGTCAGTCCTGCCATCCTGGGAATCAGTCTGGTGAACCTTCGCTGCACTCCCTCAATAGCAAGAATGTCCTTCCTCAGATTAGGAGACCAAAACTGTACACAATATTCAAGGTGCGGCCTCACCAAGGCCCTGTACGACTGCAGCAATACCTCCCTGCTCCTATACTCAAATCCTCTCGCTATGAAGGCCAACATGTAATTTGCCTTCTTCACCGCCTGCTGTACCTGCATGCCAACTTTCAATGACTGATGTACCATGACACCCAGGTCTCGTTGCACCTCCCCTTCTCCTAATCGGTCACTATTCAGATAATATTCTGCCTTCCTGTTTTTGCCACCTCACATATATCCACATTATACTGCATCTGCCATGCATTTGCCCACTCACCTAACCTGTCCAAGTCACCCTGCAGCCTCTTGGCATCCTCCTCGCAGCTCACACTGCCACCCAGCTTAGTGTCATCTTGGAGATATTGCATTCAATTCCTTCGTCCAAATCATTAATGTACAGAAGATTAAGGGGTGATCTAATCGAGGTGTTTAAGACGATTAAAGTATTTGATAGGGGAGATCGAGAGAAACAATTTCCTCTGGTGGGGGGAGTCCAGAACAAGGGGGCAAAACCTTAAAATTAGAGCTGGGCCCTTCAGGGGTGATGTCAAGAAGCATTTTTTCCACAAAGGGGAGTGAGAATCTGGAACACTCTTTAAACTCTATTGTTGAATAATTTGCCAGTGAATAATGGCCACTTGGGAAACATAATGGAAGGCAACGAAGTATGATGAAAATCTAACCTCACAAGTTATGATCTAGACACGCAAATAAAAATCCCCCAATACACTGAAGCCACGTGGTTCGTCAGTTTAACTTCACATCAAAGGCAAGCAATCAAAACTGAAGAAGAGGATAGTAAGGATTTTAAAGATTCTGGTCATTACCTAAAGAGATTTTCCATTACATTCTCATAGTCGGGTCGACTGCTTTCAGGTAAGTAGCACGAGGAAAATACAATGATTGCCGTTAAATTCTCGCCGAAGCAACCTGGAAGAAAGTGAAAGAAAGATTATTTATCCGGTCCGATCCCTCATCTATCCCCACTTCGCCACTTTTGATAGAACTTTACTAATCACTGGTTAGGCCTCAGCTGGAGGACAATTCTGGGCACCACATTTCAGGAAAGATATAAAAGGTCTTGGAGAGGGTGCAGAAGAGGTTTACCAGGATGTTACCAGGATTAAAGGACCTCTTGTTCGGACTGTTCTCCTTGGAAACGACAAGGGGAAGAGCTGGCCAAATGGAGGTTTTCAAAATGATGCGAGGATTGGATAGAGGAGAGGGAGAGAAAATCTATTCCCCATTGGCAAGTGGGTCAATAACCAGAGGTCACAGATTCAAAATTATCGGCAAAAGATCCTAACATCATCACGAAATCAAGTGGCCTTCAAAAGGATAAGTACCTGAAGGAAAGAGAATTGCAGGGGCTACAGGGAAAGGGTGGGGGAATGGAACTAGCTGAGGTGCTCTTACACAAATAGCTGGCACGGGCTCGACGGGCCGAATGGCCACTTTCTGTGCTGTAACCATTCTACGATTCTAAACCCTGCTAGAAAGTGCACGTGTGAGTGAGAACAAAGAACAAAGATCAGCCTTGTCTGTGATACCTTCAGCAGTCGAATAGCCCGTCAACACTCAACTGTCGAGGCTCGAACATGATGAATGGCTAACTACCATAGAAGTGCACTCCAGAAAAAAAAAACAGCCGCTTTAGGATAGGAAGAGGAGAGGGAGAACACAAGAAATAGGAGCAGTAGGCCACACGGCCACTGGAGCCTGCTCCGCCATTCAGTAAGATCATGGCTGATCTTCGACCTTAACTCTGCCTTCCTGCCCGATCGCCATATCCCTTGATTTCCCCCGAGAGTCCAAAAATCTATCAATCTCGGCGTTGAATATACTCAATGACTGAGTAGCTACAGCCTTCTGGGGTAGAGAATTCCAAAGATTCACAACCCTCTGAGTGAAGAAATTTCTCCTCATCTCCATTCTAAATGGCCAACCCCTTATCCTGAGACTGTGACCCCTGGTTCTAGACTCCCCAGCCAGGAGAAACAGCCTCTCAGCATCTACCCTGTCAATACCCCTCAGAATCTTATGTGTTTAAATAAGATTGTGTCTCATTCTTCCAAACTCTAGGCCCCTTCTACACAATCTCTCCTCGTAGGACAACCCTCTCATTCCCCCCCGCCCGATCCCCGTATCTCTTGACGGAGAAAAAGTGGAAAAATCCATCTAAAAAAAATACACGGCGGTTCATTTTTTAGTAAACTACTGTGTCTCCTGCAACAATCTTCAGCTTATAGGTTTAACCAGTCTAGAAGCTCTTTTGCAAATCAAAGAAAAGTCAACTCGTTCTCAAACTGGAATTCAATCCGGATAAGTGTGAGGTAATGCATTGGGGAGGGCTGACAAGGAAAGGGAATACACATTAAATGGTAGGACACTGAGAAGTGTAGAGGAACAGAGGGACCTTGGAGTGCATGTCCACAGATCCCTGAAGGTAGCAGGCCAGGTAGATATGGTGGTTAAGAAGACATACGGGATACTTTCCTTTATTAGCCGAGGCATAGAATACAAGAGCAGGGAGGTTATGCTCGAACTGCAGAAAACACTAGTTAGGCCACAGCTGCAGTACTGCGTGCAGTTCTGGTCACCACATTATGGGAAAGATGTGATTGCACTAGAGAGGGTACAGAGATTTACCAGGATTTGCCGGGAGTAGAGAATCTTAGCTATGAGGAAAGATTGGATAGACTGGGGTTTGTTTTCCTTGGAACAGAGGGGAGACCTTATTGAGGTGTATAAAATTATGAGGGGCCTGGATAGAAAGGACCTGTTTCCCTTAGCAGAGGGGTCAACAACCAGGGGGCACAGATTTAAAGTAATTGGTAGAAGGTTTAGAGGGGTTTGAGGGGAAATGTCTTCACCCAGAGGGTGGTGGGGGTCTGGAACTCACTGCCCGAAAGGGTGGTAGAGGCAGAAACCCTCACCACACTTGGATGTGCACTTGAAGTGCCGTAACCTACAGGGCTACAGACCAAGAGCTGGAAAGTGGGATTCGGCTGGATAGCTTTGTCAGCCGCCGCGGACATGATGGGCCGAAATGGCCTCCTGCCACGCTGTAAATCTCTACAATTCTATGAAACCAGGAGCCTTACCTCCGTGAGAAATCACCGCCTTGTACGGATCCACGACCGACATGTCCACCCGATATTCCTGCTCCCCGATGTGGAAGACCCTCCACAGCTTGCCGTCCTCCGTCTCTTCGTCCGTCACGTGCCCCTGGAAGCTCTCCGTGTCGGATAACGACCGGTACACCCGCGGCAGATCATCTGGCCGGATAGGAATAGAAAAGAAAAGACAGCGGCCTGTGAGCCTGTGAGGCTGAGCTCGCCTGTACTCAACTCGCATCTGATAAGCTGCATCAATACCAAGGGGCCCGAGATTCACCCCCCGTCGGAAACGGGTCGTGCCTACCGTTTCTCCTGCGTTTTCACTGCCGCGGTGGCCTCGTGCGCAAAATTCAGCTCCTCGCCTTTTTTTTCCCCCAAGCGGAGCGGAAATCGGTCATAATGGGGGCGTAGCGCAGAAAATCGGTCAGATGAGGAACGGAAGTGGAGGCCGGACGGCGTCTCCGCCGCTGTCGGTCATCGGCGTGGCGCCGATGACATCATCACGCGGGCGCGCCACCATGTCTCTCCCCGTCACCTAAAAGGGGAGAGCCACTGCGAGCTCCGCCGTTATTTTAGTTCGGTCCACTGGGCCACCAGGGAGGGGTTTTCAGCCGGGCCAGCGGCCTGGCACCCAAGAGAGGGTGGGGTGCGTGCCAGACTGCCTTGTTGGCGTGCCCGGCCGAACCCAGACGGCATAATGGTCGGGCCGATCTGGCAGTCGGCCAACAAAAAAAAAAGATGGCGGCCGCGGCAGTGCGCCCTCCACTTTAATGGCGGCCGCACCGCCATTTTGCACACATACTGCCAACGCAGCGCACCGACAGAAAAAACCGTCGGGGGGGGGGGGGGGGGGGCATCTCGTGCCGGCTGGCTGCAAGAATTTTTTTTAAGGCGAACTTTTCTTGCGGGGCGGGAGATCCGTGGTGCGCGCTTTGATGACGCACTTAGGAAGGTTCGGCAACAGCGGGGCGGAAGTGGGCACTGCCGGGAAAACCAGGGGAGAATTTCGCGAGCCACGGCCATCAGACAGAAAATGGGTGGTCACTCGACACCGGCGCTTTCCAGGAAGCTGAATTTCGGCCCCCATATTTGCAAACGCCCGATTCGGGTCTTTCTCAGCAATTTACAGCACCAATCATATTTTTCAATTAACTCGAGCAAAAGTAAAATTAACTCTTTTGGTCCTTCTTGTACGTCACTCCTCCACTACAACCATTTTAACGCGGGCACACCCAGGGGAGTTTCTGCGCGTCTGGTCCTTGATTCCAATGCTCTCCTGGGCTTGGACTCTTGACTCCTGCTGCTCTCGCAATCCCCGCCCCCCCCCCCCCCCGAACTCTTAGGAAAATGCTTGCCGATAAACTGGACACGCAGATAACGAAGGTAACTGCGGGCATGGTTTAAAAGGACGCGGCTGCTGCCAACGGAATGAATTGATTGCATGCGCAGTTTCAGGGTTTTTTTCCCCCTCGGTTGTTCGCTAATTGAAAAAGGAAATATTGGCCCATCACAAATAAAACACTTCCGGAGAGAAAGGAGGGGAGAAAGAACTCGCTGCTGCCGAACAGAACCGTGTCAGGAAAATGTATGCCCCATCAAAAGGCTGCCATGAAGGGATTGTCTTATGAAGAAAGGTTGAGCAGGTTGGGCCTATACTCACTGGAGTTTAGAAGAATGATCTTATTGAAACATGTCAGATTCTGAGGGGGCTGGACAGGGTAGATGCAGAGTGGATGTTTCCCCTTGTGGGAGAATCTAGAGCTAGGGGGCACATAGTCTCAGAATAAGGGGCCGCCCATTTAAGACCGAGACGAGGAGGAATTTCTTCTCTCAGAGGGTGGTGAATCTGTGGAATTCTCTGCCCCAGAGAGCTGTGGCGGCTGGGTCATTGAATATATTTAAAGGTGGAGATGGACAGATTTTTGAACGATAAGGGAGTGAAGGGTACGGGCAGGGAAGTGGAGTCGAGGCCAAGGATCAGGTCAGCCCCGATCTTATTGAATGGCGGAGCAGGCTCGAGGGGCCGAATGGCCGACTCCTATTTCTTATGTTCTGAAGCCATGGAAAATTAAGCAAAGGTCCATTTCTATTCATTTTCTTCTCCTTTTTGCCTTCACACGGAGCTCGCGCTCCAAACAAGTAAATCGCCGCAATCCTTTCCCCCACCCTCGCGAAATTATTCATTAATAATTAAACCACCACAGATTTACGTGCAGAAAGCTTGTGTGCAGCTTCTGGTTCGTTGGCAGCAGTCACTCTGTTTTTAAAAACGCTGGTAGTGGGGGAGTGGAAACAATTATCACAAGACCGAACAGGCTTGAAGGACAAAAAGTCGAATTATATATCTTTCTTAAAATACAAAATTATTTTTCAATTCAAAGAACAAGTAAATTATTTAAATAACACGCAAAGGCAAGAATCAAAACCAATTTCAAGTTGAACGAATATCAATTAGACGCGGCAGGAAGTAATCAGACGTTGTTTCGAAGTCACCAATGAGTGCAAGAATGCTTTTGATTGGTCGGTGCACGGCCAAAGCACGCTTTCGATTGGCTGTGCATGCAAGAAATCACTGTCGGCCCGTTGAAAATGACAACAAAAAAAAAAAATCAGTCCACAAATCAACAAATCCGAATCTGCATTAAGCTGACGTAGTCATAGACTTACCCATGCTTAAATTGGCCTGGGGCAGAAAGCATCAAATCGTCTAATCTGGGGTGCGTAAATAAACATACGTTCATCTCACCGGGTTTTTTTTCCTCTGTCATTCCCCCAAACACCACTTCTGCACAATCGCCACTTCATGCCCTACATCGCTTCAATTGCGTAGTGCCAGCTGGTGACCTGCCTACACCAGAAGCGGCCTCCGTACATGCTCTATCTACCGAGACAGAAGGAACTTGCATTTATATAGCGCCTTTCGCCACCTCAGGACGTCCCAAAGCGCTTTACGGCCAGTGAAGTATTTATTTATTTTTTTTGGAAGTCTGTCGCTGTTGTAATTTTTGCACAGCAAGCTCCCACAGACAGCAAACAAGATCATCTGTTTTAGTGACGTCAGTTGAGGGGATAAATATTGTTCAGACTCAAGAAAAAAAAACGATAGCTGTTTGGGCGTGGCCTCCGTCGATGAGTTTGAATCCCAAGGAATATTTCTGTGATAGAATACGAAATAAAAAGCCGCGATTATTCTGTGCTCACTCCTTTTACTGTATGGCCAGTCGCGATTTCATCCAAAGCTGCAGCAACCCCTCTCCCCCCCCACCACCGTGGCTCATTGGATTAACGTACTACTTGGTACACAACTAGTTTGCAGCCAACATCTCGCCGAAGGCAACTAGGCCCATACAGCAGAGCCTGGTCTCCAGTCGACTTGGACCCCCTTGCCATTGGATCAAGACCTTGCCAGCTAAGCCCGTATGGTAGCCTGTGTGCAACAGCCACCCCACACTAAAAGAACTCACTCACAGGCCTCTTCCACTCCCCTAACATGACCTGGAACATCAGGAGCCTCATGGACAACTACAACAGCGACAGGCCGGAACGCCATAATTGCCCGGGAACTTGGACGCTTCGATGCCGACATCGCCGCCCTAAGCGAGACCCAGCGGACAGGGGAAGGCCAACTCAAGGAACAAGGTGGAGGTTACAACTTCTTCGAGTACACTACTGAAAACATACACAGATTGGGAAGGTCCCATAAGAACAGGAGCAGAACGTGCCATATAGCCCCTCAAGCTTGCTCCACTGTTCAATAAGATCAAGGCTGATCTTCGACCTCAACTCCACTTTTTTTTTGAAGTGTAGTCACTGTTGTAATGTTGGAAACGCAGCAGCTCAATTTGCAGACAGCAAGCTCCCAGACAGCTCTCCAAACCCCACTGGCCCTGCTTCCTCCTCCAACAAGGACGGAGAGGGGCAGGGGCAGGGAAAGCCATGCGCACACCGTCAATCTAACTCAATGGCTGACGGGAGCGCGACAGGAAGTAATTTCAGCGGGCAGGGTGTCCTCCAGACGGAACGCGCCACTTCCATCGGGCAACCCCCACCCCCGCCCGAGCCTGTGCACCGCTCATCCGCCATGGGTAACATCTCTGGAACATCTGCCAGTAGCGAAACTGGAAATCCGCCATTCTCCACCAGTGAGACTGGGCTGCCATGCCGACTGACATCATCAAAACAAGTCTGGATTAACATCAACACTCTACTCCTGAATGGAGGAGGAAGAGAGAGAGAGAGCGAGAGAGAGAGAGATGGAAGCAGAAAGTGATTAAGAGAATTGATCAGGTTTTGATTGGTTTGTTTACCTTCCCACTCAAACTCATTACCATTCTCCGGCAACTCAAAAGATTCACTATCTGAAGGAGTTTCTAAGTCATCGACATTTATTTCGTAGGAATCCCCTTCCAGGTCATCCGGCGTCCTGTCTCCGGACCGCGTCGTGTCCTCGTTACCTTCCAGGGTCAGACTGATTGACGGCGCTACAAGGCGTTTCTTGTGTTTATTCCCACAGAGTTGTAGAGTGTTTGGTGGCACTGAAGAGGGAATAAAAAGAGAAAGCAGATTTTTAAAAAAAAAATTACTGGAGTTTTGAAGAATGAGAGGTGCTCTCATTGAAACGTACAAAATTCTTACCGGGCGTGACAGGGCAGATGCAGGGAGGATGTTTCCCCCGGGCTGGGGAGTCGAGAACCAGGGGTCAGTCTCAGGATAAGGACTGAGACAAGGAGAAATGCTGGAATCAATTATTAAAGATGAAATAGCAGCACATTTGGAAAGCAGTGACAGGATCGGTCCAAGTCAGCATGGATTTATGAAAGGGAAATCATGCTCGACAGATCTTCTAGAATTTTTTGAAGATGTAACTGGTAGAGTGGACAAGGAAGAACCAGTGGATGTGGTGTATTTGGACTTTCAAAAGGCTTTTGACAAGGTCCCACACAAGAGATTGGTGTGCAAAATTAAAGCACATGGTATTGGGGTTATGTACTGACGTGGATAGAGAACTGGTTGGCAGACAGGAAGCAGAGAGTCGGGATAAACGGGTCTTTTTTAGAATGGCAGGCAGTGACTAGTGGGGTGCCGCAGGGCTCACTGCTGGGACCCCAGTTATTTACAATATACATTAATGATTTGGATGAGGGAATTGAATGTAATATCTCCAAGTTTGCAGATGACACTAAGCTTGGTGACAGTGTGAGCTGTGAGGAGGACGCTAAAAGGCTGCGGGGTGACATGGACAGGTTGGGTGAGTGGGCAAACGAGTGGCAGATGCAGTATAATGTGGATAAATCTGTGGTTATCCACTTTGGTGGCAAAAACACGAAGGCAGAATATTATCTGAATGGCGGCAGATTAGGAAAAGGGGAGGTGCAACGAGACCTGGGTGTCATGGTACATCAGTCATTGAAAGTTGGCATGCAGGTGCAGCAGGCGGTGAAGAAGGCATATGGCATGTTGGTCTTCATAGCTAGGGGATTTGAGTATAGGAGCAAGGAGGTCTTACTGCAGTTGCACAGGGCCTTGGTGAGGCCTCACCTGGAATATTGTGCTCAGTTTTGGTCTCCTAATCTGAGGAAGGACTTTCTTGATATTGAGGGAGTGCAGCGAAGATTCACCAGACCGATTCCTGGGAAGGCAGGACTGACATATGAGGAGAGACTGGATTGACTGGGCCTGCATTCACTGGAGTTTAGAAGGATGAGAGGGGATCTCATAGAAACATATAAAATTCTGACGGGACTGGACAGGTTAGATGCAGGAAGAATGTTCCCGATGTTGAGGAAGTCCAGAACCAGGGGTCACAATCCAAGGATAAGGGGTAAGCCATTTAGGACCGAGATGAGGAGAAACTTCTTCACTCAGAGAGTTGTTAACCTGTGGAATTCTCGACCGCAGAGAGTTCTTGATGCCAGTTCGTTGGATATATTCAATAGGGAGTTAGATATGGCCCTTACAGCTAAAGGGATCAGTGGGTATGGAGAGAAAGCAGGAATGGGGTACTGAGGTGAATGATCAGCCATGATCATATTGAAGGGTGGTGCAGGCTCGAAGGGCCGAATGGCCTACTCTTGCACCTATTTTCTATGTTTCAATGTTTGGAATTCTCTACCTTAGAGGGTTGTGGATGCTCAGTCGTTGAGTATATTTAAGATAGAGATCAATAGATTTTTGAAGTCTGGGGGAAAATTGAGGGATATGGGGATCGGGCGGGAAAGTGGAGTTGAGGTGGGAGATCAGCCGTGATCTCATTTAATGGCGGAGCAGGCTCGAGGGACCAAATGATCGACTCCTGCTCCTAATTCTTGTGTTATTCTTTTGGAGGAAGAGGAATGCTGGTCCAATAATTCTGGCGTTGTTCTCCTTGGAGCAGACAAGGCCAAGAGGAGGTTTGACAGAGGTGTTCAAAATTATGAAGGGTTTAAGATAGAGTAAATAAAGAGACACGGTTTCCAATGGCTGCAAGGTCAATAAATCTGAGCCCTCGGGTTAAAGTGATTGACAAAAGAACCAGAGGCAACACGAGGGAAAAACCTTCTTACCCAACGAGTGGTTTCGATTTGGAATGCACTGCCTGATAGGGCGGTGGAGACACATTCAATAGTAGTCTTCAAAAGAGGAATTGGATAAATATTTGGAGAAGAAATTCCAGAGCTACGGGGAGCTGGGCAGCGGGACCAGCAGGCCGTGTTTCCGTTCCGCCGACCCTTTACCAACCGGCAGTGACCCCCTATCCGCCCCGTGTGGGAAATTGCCCCGCGGGAACGGATTGGCCGCCTAGGCTTTGGAAGGGAACCACAGTTACGTTAGACAAGAGTGGGGCTGGAAGACAGAGGCAATGAGATCAGGGCTATAGGCCATGTATTACCAGCCTGAAGGAACAGTAGGATTAGCCCCTGCAGGTGGCTCGGCCCCAAGCAGGACTAATCTCTCTCACATTTGTACTGATATTCACACTTTAGGAATTTCATATCCAACGTAATTACCGGGTCTGTTGGCATCGATATTGGCATTCAGGTCATCCTCGGTCATGGCATCATTATCTTCTGGAAGCGGTCTGCAAATTGTAAAAACAAAAGCCCCGAGGCCGTGAAAGGCACTATATAAATGCAAGTCTAGCTTTCTTTTTGAGTGAATGGAAAGGGAGAAGAACAACGTAAGAAATAGGAGGTGTAGGCCCTATGGCCCCTCGAGCCTGCTCCACCATTTAATGAGATCATGGCTGATCGTCAATCTCAACCCCACTTTCCCGCCCGATCTCCATATCCCTTGATTCCCCTAGACTCCAAAAATCTATCGATCGCAGCCTTGAATATATTCAGAGACTCAGCGTCCACAGCCCTCTGGGGTAGAGAATTCCAAAGATTCACCACTCAGTGAAAAAATTCCTCCTCATCCCAGTCCTAAATGGCCGACCCCTCATCCTCTCTGCGTCTAACCTGCCAATCCCCTTCAGAAACTTGTATGTTTCAATGAGACCACCTCTCATTCTTCTAAACTCGAGAGCATAGGCCCATTCTACACAATCTCTCATCATAAGACAGCCCCCTCATCCCAGGAATCAATCTTGTGAACCTCAGTTGTACCACCTCCAAGGCAAGTATATCCTTCCTTAGGTAAGGAGACCCAAACTGTGCACAGTACTCCAGGTGTGGTCTCACCAAAGTCCTGAACCATTGAAACTTACAGCACAGGAGGCCGCCATTCGGTCCGTCGTGCCTGTGCTGGTTTGAGCTTTCTGCTTCTTGCTTTCCCCGTTGAAAATGGCATGGCCAAGATTTGGTAACTCACTATCTAGGCAATTGTACGGGGCAATAGGATATCTTGCACATAGTCAACTGGGCACCACAGTTTGGCAGCTGATGATAAAACCTAGGTTGCCTATTAAAAGCTGAAAGGGACGAGCGGTTCTAGAACTACTACTTTTATTGGGCCTCTATAGACTCATAGGGAGCAGCGTGCGGCAGCCCAGCCCAGAAATCGTCGCGGTTCAGGCCTGCAGGTCCATCAGCAGGCTGGGGCCACTGGAGGGAGCAGCGTGCAACGGCATGCCACTATAGGAATCAGCGCGTGCTGCTGCAGGAGGGCGATGGCCGATTGCAGCACAGACAGGTGCAGCAGGAGCGGCGCGGTCGGGACGGAGGAGCGGCAAGAGTTCATAGAGGGATATGATTGGGGCCCAGGAGAGGCGAAGGTTCGGGGCCCAGGAGAAGCAAGGACCTAGGGGCAGCACGAGGCCAGTGTGGGCCAGCCCACACTGCGGTATGTGCGCGCACTAGGTCCGTGCAGCAGAGCTGGTCTCCAGTTGTCTTGGTTAATTCTCACCACTGGACCAAGACCTCGCTTGGTCAAGCCCGTGTGGTGGCTGATGGGCAATGGCCACCCCACGTTAAAAAAAATCTACGCACAGGCGCTTTCCACCCTTCAGGATGTAGTTCGGGATCCGGAATATCATTGAAACACCTGTGAACTCATCCCTTTTTGGCGTAGAAGCAAGTCATCCTCGTTTCGAGGGACTGCCTATGATGATGATAGAAATTTTACAGCACGGAAGGAGGCCATTTCGGCCCATCGTGTCCGCGCCAGCCGTCATTGCCACCCAGCCTAATCCCACTTTCCAGCTCTCAGTCCGTAGTCCTGTAGGTTCTGGCACTTCAAGTGCACATCCAAGCACTTTTTAAATGTGGTGAGGGTTTCTGCCTCTACCTTTCAGGCAGTGAGTTTCAGACCCCCACCACCCTCTGGGTGAAGACATTTCCCCTCATATCTCCTCTAAACCTCCCCCCAATTACTTTAAATCTCTGCCCCCTGGTTGTTGACCCCTCTGCCAAGGGAAACAGGTTCTTCCTATCCACTCTATCCAGGCCCCTAGTAATTTTATACACCTCCATCAGGTCTCCCCTCAGCCTCCTCTGTTCCAAAAACAAACAGACCCAGCATCTCCAATCATTCCTCATCGCCAAAATTCTCCAGTCTTGGCAACATTCTTGTAAATCTCTGCATCCTTTCCAGTGCAATCACATCTTTCCTGCAACAAGCCCCCTCTTACTCCCCAGTTTCAAATATCACTCTTGCGAGTTACAGGAGGAGGCCATTCTGCCTCAAGTATGCAGCTCCATTCAATCAGATCATGGCTGATCTGTATCGACCCACCTCGGTTCCCTAACCCAACAAAAATCTATCCATCTCAGTCTTGAAATTTGCAATTGACCTCCAGCCCCAACAGCTTTTTGGTGGGGAGAGAGTTCCAGATTCCCGCTCCCCTTTGTGTGAGGAAATGCTTCCTGACATCACCCCTGAACGGCCTGGCTCTAATTTTAAGGTGATGCCCCCTTGTTCTTATAAAGTCCTGTCCCCTCAGTACAGATTCACACGAGGCATGTAGTGAAGTCAAGGTCACTCTGGACCTGCACCTTTATTTCACAGCTCTGGAATGCTGCACTTGCCTGAGACCTGTCCTTATATACCTGTCTCTTGCAAGTGCACCCCTGGTGGTAAGGTATGCTGGTGGTTACAGGTCATATCTTATTACAGTCATGTATAGCATGTTAGGATACAGTTATATATAATAATGTAAGATACATGACATCACCCTCCCCCAAGGTCTTATTGTCTTTATAGGTTCAGTCTCTCAGGTGGTCTACGCTCTCGCGTGGAGCGTCTGAGTTGTGGTTCAGTTGTTTGCCTTGGTGTCTGTTTTTCTTTGGGTGTGGTTGCTGGTATCGCGCCTGGGCTGTCTGTTTCGATTGGTGTGATTGTTGTTGACTCGCCTGGGCTGTCTGTTGGGATTATCCTTTCCTCAGGTTGTTCCCTCTGTCTGTCCACCAGGTGTGGTGCGAGTTCCACATTGTAATCTGCCTCTGGTTCCGCAGTGTTGTTGGTAAATCTGCTTTTGACTTGGTCTACATGCCTCCGGCAGGTTTTGCCATTGTCCATTTGTACTACCAGTAGCCTGTTTCCTTCCTTGCCCGTTACTGTCCCTGCAAGCCATTTGGGACCCCTGCCATAGTTTAGTACAAACACTTTGTCCCCTATCTAATTCCATCTCCCCCTCGAATTTCTGTCATGGTACTCAGTCAGCTTACGGCGCTTTGCCTCAACGATTTCGTGCATGTCTGGGAGGATTAATGAGAGCCTTGTTTTTAAAAGTCCTTTACATCAACAGTTGCGCGGGGGGGATCCCAGTCAGTGAGTACGGACGAGATCTGTATGCCAGCAGCAGTCGCGACAGGCGACCCTGCAGCGTGGGACCTTGGATTTTAAGTATGCCTTGTTTAATGATTTGCACTGCTTTCTCCACCTGGCCGTTGGAGGCTGGCTTGAACGGTGCCATCTTGACGTGATTTATGCCATGGTCAATTATAAAGTCTTGGAATTCTGCGCTGGTGAAGCACGGACCATTGTCACTGACCAATATGTCAGGGATTCCGTGCGTTGCAAACATGGTTGCGAGGCTCTCCACAGTGGTGGAGGTTGTGCTCGAGTTTAAAATGGTGCATTCGATCCACTTTGAAAATGCATCTACAACTACGAGGAACATTTTGCCCATGAATGGGCCCGCATAGTCTACGTGCACCCGCGACCACGGTTTGGTAGGCCAGGGGCTCAGTGGAGCCTCCTTGGGGGCATTGCTGAGTTGGGCACAAATGGTGCACCTTCGGACGCAGAGCTCCAAGTCCGCGTCATTACCAGGCCACCAGACGTGGGATCTGGCTATGGCCTTCATGAGAACGATCCCCGGGTGCTCGCAGTGGAGCACCCGGACAAATGCCTCTCTGCCTCGCAGAGGCATGACTACTCGGCTGCCCCACATCAGGCAGTCTGCTTGTAGTGATAGCTCATGCATGCACCTGTGAAAGGGTTTTAATTCCTCGGGGCAGGCATCGCGAGCCTCTGCCCAGTCACCGGTTAGGACACATCTTTTTACTAAGGATAACGTGGGGTCGCTGGCCGTCCAGGCTCTGATTTGGCGAGCCGTCGTGGGCGAACCTGTGGACTCAAAGGCATTGATTGCCATGACTATCTCACAGTCCTCGAGAGTCTGTTCTCCCGGTTTGGTTTGTGTGTGGGGGTAGCAGCTTGTTTAGTGCTGTGAACTTCTTGTTCCGATATTTCGTTAGTTGTCGTACCTGCATTATAAATCAACCTCGTTTCTTCTTCCCATACCAAGAATGTCTGTGCAACCAGTGCTACTGCCTCTAAGGTCAGGTTCTTGGTCTCTATGAGCTTTCGAAATATGCCTGCGTGGCCTATTCCTTCAATGAAAAAGTCTCTCAGCATTTCTCTCCTCAGTTCATCGGAGAACTCACATAAACTAGCCAACCTCCGAAGTTCCGCCACGAAGTCGGGTATGCTCTGGCCCACACAGCGTCTGTAGTTGTAGAACCTGTGTCTGGCCATGTGTAGGCTGCTCGCTGGCTTCAGGTGGTCTCTTACCAGTGTGCTCAATTCTTCAAATGACTTGCTTGCTGGTTTCTTGGGTGCCAACAGATCCTTCATTAAAGCGTATGTTTTCGAGCCACAGCTGGTCAAGAGATGGGCTCTTCTCTTGTCTGCCTTATCGTCGCCTAACCAGTCTTTGGTTACAAAGCTTTGCTGGAGCCTTTCTATAAAGTCCTCCTAATTGTCTCCCGCATTGTACTTTTCATCTGATCCGTTGTTCGCCATTCTGTGGATTCTGTAATCCCGTAACTCGTCGCCACTGTAAAGTCCTGTCCCCTCAGTACAGATTCACACGAGGCATGTAGTGAAGTCAAGGTCACTCTGGACCTGCACCTTTATTTCACCGCTCTGGAATGCTGCACTTGCCTGAGACCTGTCCTTATATACCTGTCTCTTGCAAGTGCACCCCTGGTGGTAAGGTATGCTGGTGGTTACAGGTCATATCTTATTACAGTTATGTACAGCATGTTAGGATACAGTTATGTATAATAATGTAAGATACATGACAGTTCTGGACTCCCCACACCAGAGGAAATAGTTTCTCTTGATCTACCCTATCAACTCCTTTAATTATCTTAAACATCTCAATTAGATCGCCCCTTATTCTTCTATACGCGAGGGAATACAAGCCTAGTCCATGCAAATTTTCTTCCTAATTTAGTCTTTTTAGAAAGATAGAAAATAGGAGCAGGAGTCGGCCATTCGACCCTTCGAGCCTGCAGCGCCATTCACTTTGATCATGGCTGATCCTCTATCTCAACACCATATTTCCGCTTTTTCCCCATACCCCTTGATGCCTTTTGTGTCTATAAATCTATCTATCTCCCTCTTAAATATATTCAGTGACTTGGCCTCCACAGCCTTCTGTGGTAGAGAAATCCACAGGTTCACCACCCTCTCTGAAGAAATTTCACCTCATCGCGGTCCTAAATTTCCTACCCCGAATCCTGAGACTGTGTGACCCCTTGTTCTAGGCTACCCAGTCCCGGGGGAAACATCCTCCCCGCATCCAGTCTGTCCAGCCCTGTCAGAATTTTATTCGTTTCAATGAGATCCCCTCTCATTCTTCTATACTCTAGTGAATACAGGCCCAGTCGACCCAATCTCTCCTCATACAACAGTCCTGCCTTCCCAGGAATCAGTCTGGTGAACTTTCGCTGCACTCCCTCTATGGCAAGTATATCCTTTCGTAGGTAAGGAGACCAAAACTGCACACAATACTCCAGATGCAATCTCACCAAGGCCCTGTATAACTGTAGTAAGACATCCTTGCTCCTGTACCCAAATCCTCTTGCAATGAAGGTCAACATACAATTTGCCTTCCTAACTGCTTGCTGCACCTGCATGTTTGCTTTCAATGACTGATGTACAAGGACACCCAGGTCTCTCTGTACATCAACATTTCCCAAGCTATCACCAGTTAAATAATACTTTGTCCTGATGTTTTTCCTACCAAAGTGGATAACTTCACATTTATCCATGTTAAACTGCATCTGCCATGTGTTTGCCCACTCACTCAACCCATCTAAATCGCCTGCTACTTGCAACAGATTTATACTTTACGGAACAAACACATTAAAGGGGTATGCATCACATTTAACTTAACGTACGTGGCAAACCCAGGTAAATCAAGAGCCCCCTTTAATGTAGAAATGTATAGAAGGCATCATCTCACTTTGGAAATTCTTCATCCTGCCACTCTTCCCGGAGTTCCATATCCTCGATCCGTACTCCCCCAGGGTTCGAGGACTCCAACTGTTCCTTCTGCAGGCTGGAAGAGTAAAGATTACAGTGAGACGGTGGTTCGACAACTGTGGGGGCCACATTCAGATCAAAGGGAGGGAGGGAGGAGCACCACAACATGTCAAGTTACATCTCTTACTGCAGGACTTGTAAATGACCTCAGTTACCAACAGCATTTCCAAGAAGGGTTTGCCGCACTTCCATGTTTCCCATACTAGTGCATGCAACTTCTCATTGCGATTCAATGCCGAAAGACTGAAGTTCTTTCCGTTATTGCACCAGTCCTTCCCTTCGCTCCGTCAGCTAGGAATCCACGCACAGTGCCTCAACTGGAGAGAAATGTGTTTGAATACAACACAAATATCAGCCGTGGCTCAGTGGGTAGCACGCTCTCCCTCGCCTCTGAGCCAGAAGGTTGTGGGCTCCAGTCCCACGCCAGAGACTCGAGTACAAAATCCAGCCTGACACTCCCAGTGCCAGTACTGAGGGAGCACCGCACTGTTGGAGGGGCCGTACTGAGGGAACGCCGCACTGTCGGAGGGGCCGTGCTGAGGGAGTGCCGCACTGTCGGAGGGGCCATCTTTCGGATGAGATGTTAAACCGAGGCCCCATCTGCTTTCTAAGGTGGACTTAAAAGATCCCACGGCCACTAATTTGAAGAAGAGCAGGGAAGTTCTCTCTGATGATCTGGCTAATATATTTCCAAGCAGTAGATTCTGTCTGTTTCAAGCTAGGGTTGTATCTGGAGAAGATATTGTGAGCTGTATAACACTAAGCTGAAGTACCTGTGAGCACTGATGGTAGTGGTGGCCGTTATGTATTTAATCCCTTGTAACCTGACCACCAGAGGACCCACCTGTTGCATCCCTTGGGAGCAGAGTATATAAGCAGGCCACCCACGAGGTACCTGCACTCTGGAGTCTTAATAAAAGGAGCTAAGGTCATACTTGCTAATTTCACACAGTACTCAATCTGACCATTTATTATGAGTGTAACACTGACAATTTCAGAAACTAGATGACGAGCCACTCACAACATGTATTTACTTCAGTACAAGTTCTAACTACCAGTAAAGACTGAACATGCTGGGGCCATTGTCTCTAGAAAAGGGACTGCTGAGGGGGTGACCTGATCGAAGTCTTTAAAATTATGAAGACGTTCAATAGGGTAGACATAGAAAAGATATTTCCACTCGTGTGTGAGGAGTCCAAAACTAGGGGCCATAAATATGAGATAGTCACTAATAAATCCAATGGGGAATTCAGGAGAAACTTCTCTACCCAGAGAGCGGTGAGAATGTGGAACTCGCTGCCACAGGGAGGGGGTTGAAGCGAATAGCATAGATACATCTAAGGGTAAGTTGGATAAACACATGAGGGAGAAAGGAAGAGAGGGATATGGGGATGGGGTGAGATGAAGAGGGGTGGGAAGAGGCTGGTGTGGAGCATAAACACCGGCACGGAGCGGTGGGGCCCAATGGCCTGTGTCTGGGCTGTAAATACTATGCAGGTCAATTTTTTCTCTAGTACATTGGCACCAATAGGCAAGACAAAACTCTTTTGTTCTGCTTACCCAAGAACGGATATACTTGCCTTCGAGCAAGTGCAACAAAGGTTCACTAGACTAATTCCTGGGATTGGGGGGGGGGGGCGGGGGGGAAAGAGGGGGGCAGGGATTGTCCTATAAGGATTGAGGAGACTCGGCCTATATTCCCTAGAATTTAGAAGAATGGATTAGGAAAAGGGGAGGTGCAACGAGACCTGGGTGTCATGGTACATCAGTCATTGAAAGTTGGCATGTAGGTACAGCAGGCGGTGAAGACGACAAATGGCATGTTGGCCTTCATAGCGAGAGGATTTGAGTATAGGAGCAAGGAGGTCTTACTGCAGTTGTACAGGGTCTTGGTGAGGCCTCACCTTGAATATTATGTGCAGTTTTGGTCTCCTAATCTGAGGAAGGACATTCTTGCTATTGAGGGAGTGCAGCGAAGGTTCATCAGACGGATTCCCGGGATGGCAGGACATATGAAGAAAGACTGGATCGACTAGGCTTATATTCACTGGAATTTAGAAGAATGAGAGGGGATCGCATAGAAACATACATTCTGATGGGATTCAACAGGTTAGATGCAGGAAGAATGTTCCTGATGTTGGGGAAGTCCAGAACCAGGGGTCACAGTCTAAGGATAAGGGGTAAGCCATTTAGGACCGAGATGAGGAGAAACTTCTTCACTCAGAGAATTGTGAACCTGTGGAATTCTCTACCACAGAAAGTTGTTGAGTCCAGTTCGTTGGATATATTCAAAAGGGAGTTAGATGTGGCCCTTACGGCTAAAGCGATCAGGGGGTTTGGAGAGAAATCAGGAATGGGGTACTGAAGTTGCATGATCAGCCATGATCATTTTGAATGGTGGTGCAGGCTCGAAGGGCTGAATGGCCTGCTCCTGCACCTATTTTCTATGTTTCTATGAGAGGTGATCTCATTGAAACATTCTTACAGGGCATGATAGAGTAGATGTTTCCTCTGGCTGGGGAGTCTAGAACTAGGGGGCAGAGTCTCAGAATAAGGGGTCAGCCATATAGGACTGAGATGAGGAGAAATGGCTTCACTCAAAGGATGGTGAATCTTTGGAATTCTCTACCCCAGAGGGCTGTGGAGGCTCAGTCGTTGAGTATATTCAAGGCCGCGATCGGGAAATTTTTGGATATTAAGGGAATCAAGGCACATAGAGATTGGGCGGGAAAGTGGAGTTAAGGTGGAAGATCAGCCAGGGTCTTATTGAATGGCGGAGCAGGCTCGAGAGGCCGCATGATCGACTCCTGCTCTTAATTCTTATGTCAACACGGCTATACCTGTGCCTGAAAACAGCTCTCGGCTCCGTGAGTAAATGCTGGCACGGAGCTAATTATCCCACTCTCTTAAACAAACGCACACAGGCCCGAGCTTGTTTACACTGTAGAACAATCAAACTAAAAGCAAGCTTTGGGCAAGAATAAAAAGGATTTTCAGTCACCGCTTTCACGTAAATACAGCACATCAATTATTTAGAAATTGCTCTTCGAATGTGCAGCAAGGCCAGGAGGTTTCAGAACAAGACATTCTGGAGCCCAGGAGCGAATCAGCTTTTGCAGCCGTGGGTGTTCAAGGCAGGAAATTAAAAAGAATTAATCATTGAGGTGAGTTGTTAATTAAAATGGACCATTTTCTCGCACACCCATTCTGTCTGTCCTCTTAGAATCTTACGGCGCAGAAGGAGACCATTTGGCCCATCGTGCCTGTGCTGGCTCTTTGACGTTTCTATCCAATTAGTCCCACCCCCAACCCTACTCTTGCCCCAGAGCTCTGCAATTTTTTCCCTCTTTGTAATGTATGCTCACAAGAGCTGTTGTACATCGAACCACCTCCTAGATGATGTACGCTGGCAACATATTTCTTCCACCAGCAGTACAGCCTCAATTATGACACGCAGCTCCTGTTTGTGAGCCTGGGGGGGGCGTCAGGACCGCCATGCAGGGGCTGCCTGTCTTTTACCAGGAACTCATCAGGGTCTGGAACAGAATCGCCACCAAGCGCAGCTCTCCGGCGTCTGGACTGGCGGCTGTCCTGGAGGAGTTGCTGCTCAGGAATCTGTACCTCCACGACCCCGATTTTAGGTGACAGGCGGACAAGAGGCTGTGGCTGGCGAGGTGACCAGCGTCAGGGACCTGCTCGATGGCGGAGGAGCAGGCTGGATGGCGCCAGACGTGCTGGCACGGCACCTAAACTGGGCCGACGTCCGGCCAATGCCATCGAGTCGCTAAAAACAGCACTGGGCCCCGACTCCGTTAGGTGTGTTGAGGAGGTTCAAGCACGTGGGGAGATCCCGTCCGAACTGACCCCCGTCTGGACGAAATTCCTCATTGGCGCCAAGCCCCGAAACCTCCCTCGGGAGCCTGCGCCTCACAACTTGAGCCTCCTTGGGGAAATCCCCTCCGTGCCTTTCAGTTCTGCGCAGAGGGGATTCCTGTACGGGCTTGCACACTCTCCACATTGCCATCCTCGTCTGCCGTCCGGACACGCCATGGCGCACCATCTTGCCGTCCGGAGGAGGCAGGGGTCCCCAATGAAGTGCACTCTACGCGGGAGTCCTCCCCTTATTTATTGGGGACTTGGCCTGGAGGATGTTGCACGGAGCAGTCCCGTGGCAATACGTTTTTGTCGGTTCACGGGCTCCCAGGCCGCCTGTAATTTCTGCGGTCTGGAAGAGTCCGTGTTCCACATTTTTATTGAATGTGCGAGGTTGCAGCCCCTCTTCCAATATTTGAAGGGGCTGCTCCTCAAATTCTGGCTGCGCTTCAGTCCCACGCTCCTGATCTTTGGGCACCCTGTGCGGAGGGAAGGCCTCCTCATAGGACTGCTCCTGGGCATGGCCAAGGGGGCCACCAGCCGGTCCAGGCAGCGGGCGATCGAGGGTGTCGTTCAGCCCGACTGCCTGCCTCTCTTCCGCGGTTATATTCGAGCCAGGGTGTCCCTGGAGATGGAGCACATGATGTCCACCGGTACGCTCGCGGCCTTCTGCGAGAGGTGGGCGCCGGAGGGACTGGAGTGCATCATCACCCCCGGCAACCAAATTCTAATTTGATTTTTTTTTTGTCTAAAGTTTAATTTGTTTATTGTGCCGGTTTTAGTGCCCCCCTCCTTTTAGCCAGGGGGCACTTGTATAATTTGTGTTTTGGTGCCCTCGGAAAAAATTTTTTTTTTAATAATTTAAAAAAAAAACAAGGTGGCACCTGAAAAGTTTGTCCTTCCCATTAATCAGGAGATTACTGATCACAACTTAAAATAGTTGGCGAGCTGTTGAGTTGGGAGTGGCTTAGCCAGTCACGTGATGTTCACAAGACTCAATAAAACCCCGGTCAGTTGGGTCTAGGTCATCCACGATGAGGTATGCAGTTGTGAGCCTAGTGGATGAACCGGTAATGTGTAGTGTGATCGTTAAACCATTCGCTAATAAACCAACTAGTTCTTAATGGCAAACAACCCATGAAGCAAATACATTACACACTTCAACTCAATGTCCAATTCCCGTTTGAAAGTTACAATTGAATCTGCTCCCACTGCCCTTTCAGGCAGCGCGTTCCAGATCACAACAACTCGCTGCGTAAACTTCTCATCTCCCCCTCTAGTTCTTTTGCCAATCATCTTAAATCTGATGGGATTGAAGGCCGATAAATGAGGATGTCATAGCAGCGCATTTGGAAAATGGTGACATGATAGGTCCAAGTCAGCATGGATTTGTGAAAGGGAGATCATGCTTGACAAATCTTCTGGAATTTTTTGAGGATGTTTCCAATAAAGTGGACAAAGGAGTACCAGTTGATGTGGTATATTTGGACTTTCAGAAGGCTTTCGACAAGGTCCCACACAGGAGATTAATGTGCAAAGTTAAAGCACATGGGATTGGGGGTAGTGTGCTGACGTGGATTGAGAACTGGTTGTCAGACAGGAAGCAAAGAGTAGGAGTAAATGGGTACTTTTCGGAATGGCAGGCAGTGACTAGTGGGGTACCGCAGGGTTCTGTGCTGGGGCCCCAGCTGTTTACATTGTACATTAATGATTTAGACGAGGGGATTAAATGTAGTATCTCCAAATTTGTGGATGACACTAAGTTGGGTGGCAGTGTGAGCTGCGAGGAGGATGCTATGAGGCTACAGAGTGACTTGGATAGGTTAGGTGAGTGGGCAAATGCGTGGCAGATGAAGTATAATGTGGATAAATGTGAGGTTATCCACTTTGGTGGTAAAAACAGAGAGACAGACTATTATCTGAATGGTGACAGATTAGGAAAAGGGAAGGTGCAACAAGACCTGGGTGTCATGGTACATCAGTCATTGAAGGTTGGCATGCAGGTACAGCAGGCGGTTAAGAAAGCAAATGGCATGTTGGCCTTCATAGCGAGGGGATTTGAGTACAGGGGCAGGGAGGTGTTGCTACAGTTGTACAGGGCCTTGGTGAGGCCACACCTGGAGTATTGTGTACAGTTTTGGTCTCCTAACTTGAGGAAGGACATTCTTGCTATTGAGGGAATGCAGCGAAGGTTCACCAGACTGATTCCCGGGATGGCGGGACTGACATATCAAGAAAGACTGGATCAACTGGGCTTGTATTCACTGGAGTTCAGAAGAGTGAGAGGGGACCTCATAGAAACGTTTAAAATTCTGACGGGTTTGGACAGGTTGGATGCAGGAAGAATGTTCCCAATGTTGGGGAAGTCCAGAACATGGGTCACAGTCTAAGGATAAGGGGTAAGCCATTTAGGACCGAGATAAGGAGAAACTTCTTCACCCAGAGAGTGGTGAACCTGTGGAATTCTCTACCACAGAAAGTAGTTGAGGCCAATTCACTAAATATATTCAAAAGGGAGTTAGATGAAGTCCTTACTACTCGGGGGATCAAGGGGTATGGCGTGAAAGCAGGAAGTGGGTACTGAAGTTTCATGTTCAGCCATGAACTCATTGAATGGCGGTGCAGGCTAGAAGGGCTGAATGGCCTGCTCCTGCACCTATTTTCTATGTTTCTATGTTTCCTCTGGTAACCGACCCTCCTGCCACTGGAAACATCCGAAAGACGGCACCTCCGACAGTGCAGCGCTCGCTTAACACTGCACTGGCGTGTCAGCCGGAGAGGGTTTAATGTCTCATCTGAAAGACAGCACCTCCGGCAGAGCGGCACTCCCACAGTACTCCATATACTGGCAATGGGAGTGTCAACCTAGATTCTCCCCCACCCCACCCCACTGCTGTACTCCCAGCCTCCAGATCTCTGAGCGCCGGGGAACGTCCAAAACATGCAGATAATCGTAACCTTGTCAACCTTTCCAGCACTTTGTTTTCATTGGGGATATCGGGGTGGGCAGGCTGGGAGTGGGGTGGAGATCACAGAGTCAGGAATCCGGTAGAATTTGCAGTGGGGCAATCAGGGATATCGGGGCTGAGAGTGCAGCAGAGAGATCGGTGGGTGGGGGGGCAGTGGAGCGCGGGGTCAGGCCAACGGTCAGAGTTCATGAAAGTTGTAAAAATTATGCTTAATGTATACAATATTGCACACACTTGGTCACTATGGTACAGAAATGATGACACGGTCTGTTTTTGACCAATGATTAATACCAAAGTTGTAAAAAACGGTTTGTATAGCGTTGCTCCCCTTATACCCAAGTGGAGGAAGTGCATACAGGAGGGCGCTGAGCACCTCGAGTCTCGTCGCCGAGAGCATGCAGAAACCAAGCGCAGGCAGCGGAAGGAGCGTGCGGCAAACCAGTCCCACCCTCCCCTTCCCTCAACCACTGTCTGTCCCACCTGTGACAGAGTCTGTGGCCCTCGTATTGGACTGTTCAGTCACCAAAGAACTCACTTCAGGAGTGGAAGCAAGTCTTCCTCGATCCCGAGGGATTGCCTATGATGATGATAGAACACGAGACCGCTCCACATCCGGCAAAATCCCTTATTCGGCACAGGCCAGGTCCCGGGGGTGCCAGATAAGGGAAGTTCAACCTGCACTTTTTGGAGTGGTGTCACTGTTGTAATGTGGGAAACGCGGCGCACAGCAAGCTCCCACACATAGCAATGATAATGACCCAGGTCATCTGGGTTTGGTGATGTCGGTTGAGGGATAAATATTGGCCCAGGACACCGGAGAGAACTCCCCTGCTCTTTGAAATAGTGGTTGTGCGATCTTTTACGCCCATCTGAAAGAGCAGACGGGGGCATCGGTTTAACGTCTCATCCGAAAGGCGGCACCTCCGGCAGTGGAGCGCTCCCTCAGTACCGTCCCACCGGCAGTGTGGCGCTCCCTCAGTACCGCCCCACCGGCAGTGTGGCGCTCCCTCAGTACCGTCCCTCCGGCAGTGTGGCGCTCCCTCAGTACTGTCCCTCCGGCAGTGGAGCGCTCCCTCAGTACCGCCCCACCGGCAGTGTGGCGCTCCCTCAGTACTTTCCCTCCGGCAGTGTGGCGCTCCCTCAGTACTGCCCCTCCGGCAGTGCGGCGCTCCCTCAGTACCGCCCCACCGGCAGTGTGGCGCTCCCTCAGTACTGCCCCTCCGGCAGTGCGGCGCTCCCTCAGTACCGCCCCACCGGCAGTGTGGCGCTCCCTCAGTACTTTCCCTCCGGCAGTGTGGCGCTCCCTCAGTACTGCCCCTCCGGCAGTGCGGCGCTCCCTCAGTACCGCCCCTCCGACAGCGCAGTGTGGCGCTCCCTCAGCACCGCCCTTCCGGCAGTGTGGCGCTCCCTCAGTACCGCCCCTCCGACAGCGCAGTGCGGCGCTCCCTCAGTACCGCCCTTCCGACAGCGCAGTGCGGCGCTCCCTCAGTACTGCCCCTCCGACAGCGCCGTGCGGCACTCCCTCGGCACTGTCCCTCCGACAGTGTGGCGCTCCCTCAGCACTGCCCCTCCGTCAGAGCAGCACTGCACTGGGAGTGTCGGCCTGGATTATGGACTCGAGTCTCTCGAGTGGGGACTCGCACCCACAACCTTCTGACTCACTGAGCCAGGGCTGACAGACCCCTCCCATTCTCCAGACGCGCATTATTCCGATAATTCTCTGCAGGAGAACATGTCTTTGCAGGTCACACTGTACGTCAGTATGCCGGTGCAGCACTGGCCCGGAATCCAGGGAATGTCTAGAATGAAACATTCGCTGGGTTTGTGCAGTCAACAGTTGCAGCGATCACGGGGGAGGGAGGGGAGAGCATGTCGAGGGCAGAAACGTTGCTTAAAGGACTGGAACCAACAGTTAAAAAAATACAGCTACATATAAATTTTCTAAAGTTCACAATATTACTTTATTTAAAAACAAATGTAACTTGATGCCTTGAATACAACGCCCTAACTACGCTGAAAAAACTGGTCCATCAAAAATGCAGAAGTAAAGTTATAGCGCACCCAAACACATAGTTTTTAAAAAGGCACTTACCAGGTTTGCCTGCAATTAACGTATGGTCTGATCAGCGCGTTTGGCAGAGGGCGAAATGTGCAGGAAGCCGACTTTCTCGCCTTTGATCCTGAAGGCAGCCTTCGCTATAGGCTAGAGTCGACTGCTGGGCGTTTGCACCGTCGCAGCTCACCTGCCGACCAGGCATGCACACCGCACACCACACCCATCGGCCTCAAGTTACCCCGGCAACTCGACACGCAGCCCTGCTTCAGCTGCTGCCAGTGACAACACAGGACGAAAAGGCAGAAAGAGTCAGCCCATCTCCGGCCTCAGCACCGATAAGGAGTTGACAGGGTCGATAGCAGACACACGATTTCCTCTGGTGGTAGGGGCAAGTCCAGAACAAAGGGGAAATCACCTTAAAAATCAGGGCCGGGCCGTTCAGGGTTGATGTCTAGAAGCACTTCTTCACACAAAGGGGAGTGGAAATCTCCAAAAAGCTGTTGAGGCCTGGGGAAGGGTGGGAGGGAAGGGGAGGGGAGGGGGGGGTGAGAGGGAGGGGGTGAGGAGAGGGGAGGTGAGGGAGAGGAGGTGAGGGAGGGGAGGTGAGGGAGAGGAGAGGGAGAGGAGGTGAGGGGAGGGGGGGAGGTGAGGGGAGGGGGGGGTGAGGGAGAGGAGTGGAGAGGGAAAGGAGGTGGGGAGGGGGGAGGGAGAGGAGGTCAATTGCAAATATCAAAAATGAGAGTGATGCATATTTGTTGGGCAAGGGCATGAAGGGTTCATAGAATCATAGAAATTTACAGCACGGAAGGAGGCCATTTCGGCCCATCGTGTCCGCGCCGGCCGACAAAGAGCCACCCAGCCTAATCCCACTTTCCCACTCTCGGTCCGTAACCCTGTAGGTTACAGCACTTCAAGTGCACATCCAGGTACTTGTTAAACGCGGTGAGGGTTTCTGCCTCTATCACCCTTTCAGGCAGTGAGTTCCAGACCCCCACCACCCTCTGGGTGAAGAAATCCCCCTCAAATCCCCTCTAAACCTCCTACCAATTACTTTAAATCTATGCCCCCTGCTTATTGACCTATCTGCTAAGGAAAATAAGTCCTCCCTATCCACTCTATCTGGGCCCCTCAGAACTTTATACACCTCAAATTGCATCTCAGTCAGTGTGAATGTGCTGTGACAATGTTTACCTGGGCTATCAGTGTTCAGGGAGCATGCAAACTGTTAAGTAGTGTGCCTCATTACCATTAAACATTTGTTATAATAAATATAATGATTAGCTCAGCATTACCAAGTTTTAGAAGTGAATTTTAAATCGGGTTGAAAATGGACTTTTGCCCATCCAAAGAAGCACAGACTTCAGAAGCAAAGCCCAACATGGAATTAGAAGCAACAGGCCTTGCCTCACTAATCCCCAGGAATTCTTTAGGGAGGCCACTCAGCGGTCCAAGGGTACTGTATTCTCACAGGAAATTTGATAAATTTACATTGATTAGTCTTATTCTGGGTCTCCTGCTGTATCCATTACTTATTAATGCAATTTTTTGTTTTGAGAACACTAGGGAGCGCTGCACTGTCGGGGAGGACGGTACTGAGGGAGCACCGCAGTGTCGGAGGGGCGGTACTGAGGGAGCGCCGTACTGCGCTGTCGGAAGGGCGGTACTGAGGGAGCGCCGTACTGCGCTGTCGGAGGGGCGGTACTGAGGGAGCACCGTACTGCGCTGTCGGAGGGGCAGTACTGAGGGAGCGCCGTACTGCGCTGTCGGAGGGGCGGTACTGAGGGAGCGCCGTACTGCGCTGTCGGAGGGGCGGTACTGAGGGATAGCCGTACTGTCGGAGGGACAGTACCAGAGGCCTGGTCTAATGATCCAGAGACACAAGTCCAAATCCTACCACAGCTGCTGGGAATTTAAATTCAATTAAATAAATCTGGAATAAAAAGCTAGCATCAGTAATAGTGACCATTAAACTACTGTAAATCCCATCTGGTTCACTGATGTCTTTTAGGGAAGGAAATCTGCCACTCTTACCCAGTCTGGCCTATATGTTGACTCTTAACTGCCCCTCTGAAATGGCCTTAACAAGCCACTATATTGTATTCAAAGCAGTGGCTCACCACCACCTTCTCCACGGCAACGAGGGGTGGGCAATAAATGCCGGCCTTGCCGACGACACCCACATCCCGTGACTGAAAAAATATATAAGGTTTTGAAAAGCCTGTAGATTGTAGGATGAATATAATGGGTCTTACAGTTATGGGATCCTTAAAAAGAGACTGTAAATGAATCCTTATTTCCAGTCAGGGAGGGGCACGAACGTGCAGTTGGGACAGCCAGTCAGCAGCTCACTGCCTCCCGAAAGCAATTGTTCTATGCGGAGCTCCTTCATGGCAAACGAGCCAAAGGTGGGCAGCGGAAACGTTACAAGGACACCCTCAAAGCCTCCCTGGTGAAGTGCGACATCACCACTGACACCTGGGAGACCCTGGCCGAGGTGGAAAAAGTGAATCCGGGAGGGCATTGAGCTCTTCGAATCTCAACGCTGCGAGCGTGAAGAGGTCAGGCGCAGGCAGCGGAAGGAGCGTGTGGTAAATCAGTGCCACCCCCCCTCCTTCCCCCGAAGAGTATCTGTCCCACCTGTGACAGGGTCTGTGGCTCTCGTGTTGGGACTGTTCAGCCACCAAAGAACTCACTTTAGGAGTGGAAGTCTTCCTCGATTCCGAGGGATTGCCTATGATGATGATCTCCCGTAAAATACAATCTGCCGATGACACAAATGGCTCCGAGCATAAGGGAGATGGGACGCATTCAATGGGACAAGCCAATAAGATCGATTGACTAGGGAGCGGCTGATTGGCGAACGTAGATAAACACAAGGAGTGCAGAATGCACACCCTACCAGCGGGGTTTCTTGAAGGCAAGGGTGGACGGAAAAGGCCTCATTGTTCAGAGGGTTTCCAGTCAAGGTGAATCTATCAACAAGGCGACCAAATACCAAGATACAACTCCGAGAGCATTTGACTGCAAGTCTCAACAGGTTATTCCAACCGTCAGTTTATGCAAAACTATGCTGCCCCATATCCTACTTCTCACTGATTGTTACAGCATTAAGTACGGGGAATATGAAGCTTAGGCACGACTATGATAAGAATATAAGAATTAAGAGCAGGAGTCAGCCATACAGCCCCTCGAGCGTGCTCCACTAATAAGATCACGGCTGATCTGATCTTGGCCTCAACTCAATTTCTCTGCCTGTTCCCCATAACCCTTGACTCCCCTATAGTTCAAGAACTGTCTACACAGGTGGCTGGTTATAAAGAAAATCCTGTAACCTATAACCCAATAGCAATGCGGCCGTGTTTAGTCAAATTCTTGAAACACAAACATAGAAAATAGGAGCAGTAGTAGGCCATTTGCCTCTTCAAGTCTGCACCGCCATTCAATATGATCACAGCTGATCCTCTATCTCAACACCATATTCCCACTTTCCCCCCCCCCCAAGTGCTTTTAGTTATATTATTTGAATACATCACTCGCACCATGTGACTGCAGCTGCGGGGTTGTCCAGAGTCTTTCGGCGGTTTTCGTGATCGCAGGGCTATGTGGTCAGATGCTCACTTAAGGGTCAAGAATGACACCAAGGTTGTGAACAGGGTGGCGGTGTACCACTGCAAGGTACAGCGCGAGCTGGTGCAGGAGGGCGATGGCAGCGAAGGGGGACGTCATCAAGGTCCAGGTAGGTGATTGGAGCGTGGGCAGGTACAGCAGGAGCGGCGAGGTCGGGGCGAAGGAGCGGCAAGAGAATGTAGAGGGACGTGATTGGGGCTCAGGAGAGACGCGAGTTCGGGGCCAGAAGAGGCGAGGGCCCAGGGGCGGCGAGGGCCCAGGGGCAGCACGGGCCCAGCCCACACTGTGCGATATGTGCGCGCACTAGGTCCGTGCAGCAGAGCTGGTCTCCAGTCGGCCTGGTTAACCCTTGCCACTGGACCAAGACCTAGCTCTGTCAAGCCCGTGTGGTGGCTGGTGTGCAACGGCCACCCCATGTTAAATAAATCCACCCACAGGTGTCTTCCATCCTTCAAGATGTAGTTCGAGATCTGGAACATTAGGTCCTTCATTGAAACACCTGTGAACTCATCCCTTATTGGCGTAGAAGCAAGTCATCCTCGTTTTGAGGGACTGCCTGTGATGATGATGATGAACAGTCCGATTCAGCCTCAGATAGAAGTTGAGCAGAGGGATGGAGTCGGTGGCTAGGGAACGGAGTTTGTGGCGGGGACCGAAGACAATGGCTTCAGTCTTCCCAATATTTAGTTGGAGGACATTTCTTCCAGTACAGTACTGGATGTCGGACAAGCAGTGTGACAATTTAGAGGCAGTGGAGGGGTCGAGAGAATTGGTGGTGAGGTAGAGCTGGATGTCGTCAGCGTACATGAGGAAAGCGACCCAGTGTTTTTGGATCGACTAGGCTTATATTCACTGGAATTTAGAAGAATGAGAGGGGAATCTCATAGAAACATAAGAATTCTGATGGGACTGGACAGGTTAGATGCAGGAAGAATGTTCCCAATGTTGGGGAAGTCCAGAACCAGGGGTCACAGTCTAAGGATAAGGGGTAAGCCATTTAGGACCGAGATGAGGAGAAACTTCTTCACTCAGAGAATTGTGAACCTGTGGAATTCTCTACCACAGAAAGTTGTTGAGGCCAGTTCGTTAGATATATTCAAGAGGGAGTTAGATGTGGCCCTTATGGCTCAAGGGATCAGGGGCTATGGAGAGAAAGCAGGAATGGGGTACTGAAGTTGCGTGATCAGCCATGATCATATTGAATGGTGGTGCAGGCTCGAAGGGCCGAATGGCCTACTCCTGCACCTATTTTCTGTGTTTCTATGATGTCGCCAAGGGGCAGCGTGTACAAGAGTATTAGGAGAGGGCCAAGGATAGATCCTTGGAGGATTCCACAGCAATGATCCCCGTCATTATTTTTTGGGCCTGTGCGACCCATTGAAAATTGCGTGCGTGCAAAAGCCGGCTCACCGGCTGCCCGGGACATCGAGAGCACTGTGACCGCACAGCTTAAAAGGAACCATTGCTCCAGAGGGAACGCTGCAGTAACATGAAGAGAAGCCATTGCAGGTGATTCTCTGGCTCCAACTGGATAAATAAGAACGGAACCAGGAGAGTGCAGTCCCACCCAGCTGGGTGACGGTGGAGAGGCGTTGAAGGAGGATGCAATGGTCATTATCATCATAGGCAGTCCCTCGAAACGAGGATGACTTGCTTCCACGCCAAAAAAGGATGAGTTCACAGGTGTTTCAATGAAGGACCGAATATTCCAGATCCCGAACTATATCTTGAAGGATGGAAGATGCCTGTGCGCGGATTTTAAAAAAAAAAAATGTGCGGTGGTTGTTGCATACCAGCTACCACACGGGCTTGACAGAGCTAGGTCTTGGTCCAGTAGCAAGGATTACCCAAGATGACTGGAGACCAGCTCTGCTGCACGGACCTAGTGCGCGCACATATCGCACAGTGTGGGCTGGCCCGTGCTGCCCCTGGGCCCTCGCCTCTTCTGAGCCCCGAACTCACGCCTCTCCTGGGCCCGGATCACATCCCTCTACGAACTCTCGCCGCTCCTTCACCCCGACCTCCCCACTCCTGCTGTACCTGCCCGCACTGCAGTCAGCGACTTGGATTTGGGTGACGTCAAATCCAGTCGCCCTCCTGCAGCAGCAAGCACTGCTCCTTGACGTGGCACGCTGCCTCACGTTGCTCCCTCTAATGGCCCCGGCCTGCTGATGGTCATGCTGTGGTCAACCGTGTAGAGAGATCGAGAAGGACGAGGAGGGATAGTTGACCACGGTCACAGTCACACAAGATGTCATTTGTGACTTTGCCGGGAGCCGTTTCGGTACCGTGGCAGGGACAGAAATCAGTTGGAAGGGATTCAAACATGGAGTTGCGGGAAAGACGGTCACGGATTTGGAGGCGACAGCACATTCAAGGACTTTGCAGAGGAAAGGGAGGCTGGAGATGGGATGGTAGCTTGCAACGATGGAGGGGTCAAGGGTTCTTTGTTGGGAGGAGATGGGCGCAGTCCTCAGATTTGAAGGGGAGAGGGACAGTACCCGAGGAGAGAGAGCACTGAACAATATCAGCTGACATGGGGACCAGGGGGCATTAAGGAAAGTGGAGGAGGAGGCTAGGAGGAGAAAGGGGGCTGCGTGAAAGGGGAGGAAAGGACGAGGGGAGGGAGGAGGAAAGGAGCCACGTGGAAGGAGTTATGAGGGCAAGGGAAGAGGGATGGAGTCAAATGGAGGAAGGCTCTGAGGAGGAGGAAGGGAAGGCTATACATTAAGAGAGGAAAGAGACCACCTATGGGAGGCGGAGGAGGTTGATTTCGGAGATAAGGGGGTTAGTTATGAGTGTGTGGATAAGTGTGAGATTATCAACCTTGGTGGCAAAAACAGGAAGGCAGATTATCTGAATGGTGAATAATTAGTAAAAGGGGAGGTGCAACGAGACCTGGGTGTCATGGTACATCAGTCTTTGAAAGTAGGCATGCAGGCACAGCAGGCAGTAAGGAAAGCAAATGGCATGTTCATAGCGAGAGGATTTGAGTGTAGGAGCAAGGAGGTCTTACTGCAGCTGTACAGGGCCTTGGTGAGACCACACCTTGAGTATTGTGTGCAGTTTTGGTCTCCTAATCTGAGGAAGGACATTCTTGTTATTGAGGGAGTGCAGCGAAGGTTCACCAGACTGATTCTCGGGATGGCAGGACTGACATATGAAGAAAGACTGGATCGACTAGGCTTATATTTACTGGAATTTAGAAGAATGAGAGGAGATCTCATAGAAACATATAAAATTCTGACAGGTTTGGACAGGTTAGAGGCAGGAAGAATGTTCCCGATGTTGGGGAAGTCCGGAACCAGGGGTCACAGTCCAAGGATAAGGGGTAAGCCATTTAGGACCGAGATGAGGAGAAACTTTTTCACCCAGAGAGTTCTGAACCTGTGGAATTCTCTACCACAGAAAGTTGTTGGGGCCAGTTCGTTGGATATATTTAAAAGGGAGTTAGATGTGGCCCTTACGGCTAAAGGAATCAAGGGGTATGGAGAGAAAGCAGGAATGGGGTACTGAAGTTGCATGATCAGCCATGATCATATTGAATGGTGGTGCAGGCTCGAAGGGCCGAATGGCCTGCTCCTGCACCTATTTTCTATGTTTCTATGAAAGGTTGAGTAGGTTGGGCCTCTACTCATTGGAATTCAGAAGAATGAGAGGTGACCTTATCGAAATGTATAAGATGATGAGGGGGCTTGACAAGGTGGATGCAGAGAGGATGTTTCCACTGATAGGGGAGACTAGAACTAGGGGGCATGATCTTAGAATAAGGGGCCGCCCATTTAAAATTGAGATGGAGAGGAATTTCTTCTCCGAGGGTTGTAAATCTGTGGAATTCGCTGCCTCAGAGAGCTGTGGAAGCCGGGACATTGAATAAATTTAAGACAGAGATAGACAGTTTCTTAACTGATAAAGGGAATAAGGGAGCAGACAGGGAAGTGGAGCCGAGTCCATGATCGGATCAGCCATGATCATATTAAATGGCGGAGCAGGCTTGCGAAGCCATGTGGCCTACTCCTGCTCCTATTTCTTTATGTTCTTATGAAACAGATCACCTACAAGGGAAGGAAGGGCGCTACAAAAGGAACGAGGAGTAGGGGTAAGCAGAATGAGGTTAGGAGCAGCACGCGGAGAGGGCAGTAGGGTAAAAGGGCAAAACCCACGCGGGAATAGAGAATACGATAGCAACGAGAGAAGTGCAGAAGCACACAGCACAATGCTGCAAAAAGGTTAAACGCAAAGGTCTTTTGCATAAAAGACACACACCCTGGAAGCTTAAAATAGAACCACTTCCCTCAATTGGAGAACTGGAGACTGTAAACAAGGTTGTCTCATGTACTCTGCCCAGCTCCTCAATTGGGCGTTGCTTTGGAGTTTAACTGTTTGAAGTCTTGAGCAAAATTTTTTACAACATAAACCCAACTGACTAGTACTAGGGGACATAGTCTTAAAATGAGGAGCCGCCCATTTAAGACTGAGATGAGGAGGGGATTCTTCTCTCAGAGGGTTGTAAATCTGTGGAATTCTCTGCCCCAGAGAGCTGTGGAGGCTGTGTCATTGAGTAGATTTAAGACAGAGTTAGACAGATTTTTGAGCGATAAGGGAGTGAAGGGTTATGTGGAGCGGGCGGGGAAGTGGAGCTGAGTCCATGATCAGATCAGCCATGAGTGGCGGAGCTGGCTCGAGTGGCCAAAGGCCGACTCCTGCTCCTATTTCTTATGTTCTTATGACTGCGCTCATATTAGCAAGGTGAAACTGGCTCACCTTCACGTTTTTTTACATTCACTTTACTCTCAGACATTTTACTCACCCTTCAGATTTTGTCCTGATGCTAGATAACAAGACCAGAAAGTGTTGGTTTACGACATCTATCACTCTCCAACATCAGTACTGTACCTGTGACCTCTGATACAACACACGTCATTTATGGCTTCCTGTTCAATAGAGGAGCCATTCCTTTTGCTGCGTGTTATTTCAGTAGGACTGCGTCACCCAAGTCAGAAGGTCGTGGGTTCGAGTCCCAATCCAGAAACCCGAGCAAAAAATCCAGGCCGACACTCCTAGTGCAGTACTGAGGGAGCGCCGCACCGTCGGAGGGGTGACGCTGAGGGAGCGCCGCACCGTCGGAGGGGCGGTGCTGAGGGAGCGCCACAACGTCGGAGGGGCGGTGCTGAGGGAGCGCCACAACGTCGGAGGGGCCGTCTTTCGGATAAGGCATTAAAGCGAGGCTCTGCTCTCTCAGGTGGATGTAAACGATCCATTGCCACTATTTTGAAGACGAGCAGGAGAGTTCTCCCCGGTGTCCTGGGGCCAATATTTATCCCTCAACCAACATCACTAAAACATGACCTGGTCATCATCACATTGCTGTTCGTGGGCGCTTGCTGTGCACAAATTGGCTGCCGTGTTTCCCTCATTACATCAGTGACTACAAAGGTACTTTTATCGGCTGTAAAGCGCTTTGAGATGTCCGGAGGTCGCGAAAGGTGCAAGGCTTTCTTTTTCGCCCCTTTCTCTTGTTATCTGTATTGCACATCTCAAATTCTCCAATTACAATTGTACGATCAGAATATCATTTATTCTTTTATTGCTGGACAAAACATCTCATGATAAACTGCAGAGCTTTCAAAATCTACTTCTTTTAGGAGAGATCAAAAAGAAGAGAGAAAAAGACAAGACAACTCATAGCCACATGCAAACGCCCCGAGTCAAACTGGAGGTGATCACATCAGAAAGAGGTGCTCCGATCGGGCGAGCATCTGGGTTGACAAGGTGTGACACGCTCACATTCCTCTCGGTTGGGAAAGCCAGCTTGTGGGGTGTGCTCTCGTCAGGCGGTAATGAGCAGGGAATGTAGTTTCACCTCCGAGCCATGAATCCACCCTTGGGATCAGTCTAGGCACGAAAGCCAGACCCATCACTGCACATTGTGCAGCTCAGCGCCAAGCAAGACTACGTACAACAGCAGGTCAATGGATCATTACTTAAACGTCAGCTTTTTCTAGATCGAAATGAAAGACAGAATTTACATCACCTTTACAGCCCAACTGGTCCACGATGCTCCACATGAGCCTCCTCCCACCCCTCTTCCTCCAACCCCATCTACACATCCTCCTACTCCTTTCTCCCTCATAAGAATTAGGAGCAGGAGTCGGCCATTCGGCCCCTCTAGCCTGCTCCGCCATTCAATGAGATCATGGCTGATCTTCTACCTCAACTCCACTTTCCTGCACTATCCCCATGTCCCTTGATATTCAAAAATCTATTGATCTCTGTCTTGAATATACTCAACGACGGAGCCTCCACAGCCCTCTGGGGTAGAGAATTCCAAAGATTCACCACCCTCAGTGAAGAAATTCCTCCCCATCTCAGTCCTCAATGGCCGACCCCTTATCCTGAGACTGTGTGACCCCTGGTTCTCGACTCCCCTTATAAACAAACACTCATATGTTTATCTACTTTCTTAAATGCATCGATACTATTCGCCTCAACCACTCCCTGTCGCAGCGAGTTCTACATTCTCACCGCTCTCTGGGTAAAGAAGTTTCTCCTGAATTCCCCATTGGATTTATTAGTGACTGTCTTATATTGATGGCCTCTTGTTCTGCTCTCCCCCACAAGTGGAAACATCTTCTCTAGGTCAACCCTATCGAACCCTTTCATAATAAAGACTTCTATCAGGACCCCCTCAGCCTTCTCTTTTTCTAGAGAATGGATCACCAGCCTGTTCAATCTTTCCTGATAGGTATAACTTCTCAGCTATGGCACAATTGTACTCAATCTTTTTTTGCACCTTTTCCAGTGTCTGTATATCCTTTTTATAATATGGGGACCAGAACTGTTCACAGTAACTCCAAGTGTTGTCTGAGGTTCCGTGCAAGTTCTATATAAAAAAAAAAATGTTAGCATTCTACAAAAATGGTGCAGTGGTTATTTAATATACAGATAATTATTTTTAACATAAATTCTCTGCTTTTGAGTTCTATCCATCTAGAAATGAATTTGCTTTTGTGCCTTTCACTACCTCAGGATGCTTTACAGCCAATGAAGAACTTTTGGAGTGTAGTCACTGTTGTAATGTGGGAAACGCAGCAGCCAATTTGCGCACAGCAAGCTCCCACACACAGCAATGTGATAATGACCTGTTCTTTTAATGATATTAATCAGAAAGGCAAGGAAGGAAAGAAAAAGAAAAAGAAAAAGAAAAAGAAAAAGGAGACTTGCATTTATATAGCGCCTTTCATGATCACCGGACGACTCAAAGCACTTTACAACCAATGAAATTCTGAGTGTAGTCACTGTTGTATTGTGGGAAATGCAGCAGCTAATTTGCACACAGCAAGCTTCCACAAACAGCAACGTGATAATGATCCAGATAATCTGTTTTTTTGATATTTTGGTTGAGGGATCAATATATTGGCCCCAGGACAAAGGGGAGAACTCCCCCTGCTCTTCTTCGAAATAGTGCCATAGGATCTTTTACATCCACTTGAGAGCGCAGATGGGGCTTCAGTTTAACGTCTCATCCAAAAGACAGCACCTCCGAAAGTAAGACGCTCCCTCAGTACTGCCCATCCGACAGTGCAGCGCTCCCTCAGTACTGCCCCTCCGACAGTGTGGCGCTCCCTCAGTACTGCCCCTCCGACAGTGCGGCTCTCTCTCAGTACTGCCCCTCCAACAGTGCAGCGCTCCGTCAGTACTGCCCCTCCAACAGTGCGGAGCTCCCTCAGTCCTGTCCCTCCGACAGTGCGACGCTCCCTCAGTCCTGTCCCTCTGGCAGTGCGACGCTCCGAGTCCTGCCCCTCCGACAGTGCGGCGCTTCCTCAGTACTGCCCCTCCAACAGTGCAGCACTTATCAGTACTGCACTAGGAGTGTCAGCCGAGATTCTGTGCTCATGTCTCTGGAGTGGGACTTGAACCCACGCCCTTCTGACCCAGAGGCAAGCGTGCTACCCACTGAGTCACAACCGACACACACGAGCATCTTCAACACCTTGTAAGTCTGCTTCCAGTGTCTGGGGCAACTTTTCCATCATTGCTGGGGGGACTGAGGGTGCTTGATAGGGTAGGTGCAGAGAGGAGGTTTCCTCTCATGGGGGAATCATGAACTCGAGAGCATAGTTTCAGAATGAGGGGGCGCCCATTTAAGATGGAGATGAGGAGGAATTCCTTCTCGGAGGGTGGTGAATCGTTGGAATTCTCTTCCCCAGAGAGCTGTGGAGGCTGGGTCATTGAATATATTGAAGACGGAGATAGACAGATTTTTGTCAATAAGGGAGTCATAGAAACATAGAAAATAGGTGCAGGAGTAGGCCATTCGGCCCTTCTAGCCTGCACCGCCATTCAATGAGTTCATGGCTGAACATGCAACTTCAGTACCCCATTCCTGCTTTCTCGCCATACCCCTTGATCCCCCTAGTAGTAAGGACTTCATCTAACTCCTTTTTGAATATATTTAGTGAATTGGCCTCAACAACTTTCTGTGGTAGAGAATTCCACAGGTTCATCACTCTCTGGGTGAAGAAATTCCTCCTCATCTCAGTCCTAAATGGCTTACCCCTTATCCTTAGACTGTGTCCCCTGGTTCTGGACTTCCCCAACATTGTGAACATTCTTCCTGCATCTAACCTGTCTAACCCCGTCAGAATTTTAAACGTTTCTATGAGGTCCCCTCTCATTCTTCTGAACTCCAGTGAATACAAGCCCAGTTGATCCAGTTTTTCTTGATAGGTCAGTCCCGCCATCCCGGGAATCAGTCTGGTGAACCTTCGCTGCACTCCCTCAATAGCAAGAATGTCCTTCCTCAGGTTAGGAGACCAAAACTGTACACAATACTCCAGGTGTGGCCTCACCAAGGCCCTGTACAACTGTAGCAACACCTCCCTGCCCCTGTACTCGAATCCCCTCGCTATGAAGGCAAACATGCCATTTGCTTTCTTAGCCTGTTGTACCTGCATGCCAACCTTCAATGACTGATGTACCATGACACCCAGGTCTCTTTGCACCTCCCCTTTTCCTAATCTGTCACCATTCAGATAATAGTCTGTCTCTCTGTTTTTACCACCAAAGTGGATAACCTCACATTTATCCACATTATACTTCATCTGCCATGCATTTGCCCACTCACCTAACCTATCCAAGTCGCTCTGCAGCCTCATAGCATCCTCCTCGCAGCTCACATTGCCACCCAACTTAGTGTCATCCGCAAATTTGGAGATACTACATTTAATCCCCTCGTCTAAATCATTAATGTACAGTGTAAACAGCTGGGGCCCCAGCACAGAACCTTGCGGTACCCCACTAGTCACTGCCTGCCATTCTGAAAAGTCCCCATTTACTCCTACTCTTTGCTTCCTGTTTGACAACCAGTTCTCAATGCATGTCAGCACACTACCACCAATCCCATGTGCTTTAACTTTGCACATTGATACCTTGTCGAAAGCCTTCTGAAAGTCCAAATATACCACATCAACTGGTTCTCCCTTGTCCACTCTACTGGAAACATCCTCAAAAAATTCCAGAAGATTTGTCAAGCATGATTTCCCTTTCACAAATCCATGCTGACTTGGACCTCTTTCCAAATGCACTGCTATGACATCCTTAATAATTGATTCCATAATTTTACCCACTACCGATGTCAGGCTGACCGGTCTATAATTCCCATTTATCTCTCTCCCTCCTTTTTTTAAAAAAGTGGGGTTACATTGGCTACCCTCCACTCCATAGGAACTGATCCAGAGTCAATGGAATGTTGGAAAATGACTGTCAATGCATCCACTATTTCCAAGGCCACCTCCTTAAGTACTCTGGGATGCAGTCCATCAGGTCCTGGGGATTTATCGGCCTTCAATCCCATCAATTTCCCCAACACAATTTCCCGATTAATAAGGATTTCCCTCAGTTCCTCCTCCTTACTAGACCCTCTGACCCCTTTTATATCCGGAAGGTTGTTTGTGTCCTCCTTAGTGAATACCGAACCAAAGTACTTGTTCAATTGGTCCGCCATTTCTTTGTTCCCCATTATGACTTCCCCTGATTCTGACTGCAGGGGACCTACGTTTGTCTTTACTAACCTTTTTCTCTTTACATATCTATAGAAACTTTTGCAATCCGTCTTAATGTTCCCTGCAATCTTCTTCTCGTACTCCATTTTCCCTGCCCTAATCAAACCCTTTGTCCTCCTCTGCTGAGTTCTAAATTTCTCCCAGTCCCCGGGTTCGCTGCTATTTCTGGCCAATTTATATGCCACTTCCTTGGCTTTAATACTATCCCTGATTTCCCTTGATAGCCACGGTTGAGCCACCTTCCCTTTTTTATTTTTACGCCAGACAGGAATGTACAATTGTTGTAGTTCATCCATGCGGTCTCTAAATGTCTGCCATTGCCCATCCACAGTCAACCCCTTAAGTATCATTCGCCAATCTATCCTAGCCAATTCATGCCTCATACCTTCAAAGTTAGCCTTCTTTAAGTTCTGGACCATGGTCTCTGAATGAACTGTTTCATTCTCCATCCTAATGCAGAATTCCACCATATTATGGTCACTCTTCCCCAAGGGGCCTCGCACAACGAGATTGCTAATTAATCCTCTCTCATTACACAACACCCAGTCTAAGATGGCCTCCCACCTAGTTGGTTCCTCGACATATTGGTCTAGAAAACCATCCCTTATGCACTCCAGGAAATCCTCCTCCACCGTATTGCTTCCAGTTTGGCTCGCCCAATCTATGTGCATATTAAAGTCACCCATTATAACTGCTGCACCTTTATTGCATGCACCCCTAATTTCCTGTTTGATGCCCTCCCCAACATCACTACTACTGTTTGGGGAGGGTATCAAGGGTTATGGGGAGCGGGCGGGGAAGTGGAGTTGAGGCCAAGATCAGTTCAGACGTGATCTTATCGAATGGCGGAGCAGGCTCGAGGGGCCGAATGGCCGACTCCCGCTTCTGTTTCTTATGTTCTTATTGGGGTGCCCACGTACTTCACCTTCCTAAAGCCCAGGTTTCAAGACGTGTTATATCCCACTCATCCCGTTATAAACTCATCCATCGTCAAAAAAATCAGAGATAGAAGAGTCAATTCACCACCCGGCACTCACAGGCCAGGCTCATACTGCAAGAACAGACACTTGGACAAGGCACTAGAAGGCAAACAAAGACATGGAACCAGCATCGCAGTCACAAGTTAACAGCTTTAGAAGAGCGCGGGGCAGGGTGGGGAAGGTGAAGAAACTGACGGGCGAAAACAAGGCAGATGAAATCGATATCAATATTCCAGCTTAGTGTCAGCTGTGGCTCAGTGGGTAGCACACTCGCCTTCGAGTCAGAAGGTTGTGGGTTCAAGTCCTACTCCAGGGATTTGAACACATAAATCTAGGCTAACACTGTCAGAGGGGCGGTACCGAGGGAGCGTCGCACTGTCGGAGGGGCGGTACTGAGGGAGCGCCGCACTGTCGGAGGGGTGGTACTGAGGGAGCGCCGCACTGTCGGAGGGGTGGTACTGAGGGAGCGCCGCACTGTCGGAGGGGCGGTACCGAGGGAGCGTCGCACTGTCGGAGGGGCGGTACCGAGGGAGCGCCTCACTGTCGGAGGGGCGGTACCGAGGGAGCGCCGCACTGTCGGAGGTGCCGTTTTTGGATGAGACGTTAAACCGAGGCCCCATCCATCCTCTCAAGTGGACATAAAAGATCCCATTGCACTATTTGGAAGAAGAGCAGGGGGAGTTCTCCCCAGTGTCCTAGGGCCAATATTTATCTCTCAATCAACATCACAAAACAGATGATCTGGGTCATTATCACATTGCTGTGTGTGGGAGCTTGCTGTGCACAAATTAGCTGCCGCGTTTCCTACAATACAACAGTGACTATACTCCAAACGTACTTCATTGGCTGTAAAGTGCTTCGAGATGTCCGGTGGTTGTGAAAGGCGCTATATAAATGCAAGTTTTTCTTTTTTTTTTAAAAACACATTACTGAGGTGTTTTTAAGAATCAACCGTGATTTTCTCAACATCGCTCAACAATTCTAGAAATAACTCGCTGTGGAATTTCCGGTCACATCCCATCTACAGGAAGCTGAGAAACCCAACGACTAACATCTTACACAAGCCAAGCCTGATGGTTTGTTTAGCAATGAGTTGGTTTGCTAACTGCGTAAAAACCATCTAAAAGGTAAGAAATATCAACGCGATTAGCTGGGGCTGTTCTCCTCGGAGCAGAGAAGCCCAAGAGGAGATTTGATAGAGGAGTTTACTCTATCTGAACCCTTCAAGATATTAAATAAAGAGAAACAGTTCCCATTGGCGGAAGGGTCGATAAGAGGGCACAGACTTAAGGTGATTGGCAAAAGAACCAGAGGTGGTATGAGGAGAAATCTTTTTACACAACGAGTGGTTCGATATGGAATGTACTGCCCGATACGGTGGTGGATACAGATTCAATAGTATCAGCTCCGCTGGGCGGGCCACATTGTCCGCATGTCAGACACGAGACTCCCAAAGCAAGCGCTCTACTCCGAACTCCTTCACGGCAAACGAGCCAAAGGTGGGCAGAGGAAACGTTACAAGGAGCACCCTCAAAGCCTCCCTGATAAAGTGCAACATCCCCACCGACACCTGGGAGTCCCTGGCCCAAAGACCAGTCCGCCCTATGTGGAGGAAGTGCATCCAGGAGGGTGCTGAGCACCTCGAGTCTCATCGCCGAGAGCACGCAGAAACCAAGCGCAGGCAGCGGAAGGAGCGTGCGGCAAACCTGTCCCACCCACCCTTACCCTCAACCACTGTCTGTCCCACCTGTGACAGGGACTGTGGCTCTCGTATTGGACTGTTCAGCCACCTAAGGACTCGTTTTAAGAGTGGAAGCAAGTCTTCCTCAATTCCGAGGGACTGCCTATGATGATGATGAGTAGATTTCAAAATGGAATTGGATAAATACTTGGAGAAATAAATTGCAGGGATTTGGGGTTGTGAATCTTTGGAATTCTCTATCCCAGAGAGCTGTGGATCAATAGATTTTCGGACTGTAGGGGAATCAAGGGATATGGGGATCGGAGGGAAAAGTGGAGTTGAGGTAGAAGATCAGCCATGATCTTGTAAAATGGTGGAGCAGGCTCGAGGGGCCATATGGCCTACTCCTGCTCCTAATTCTTATGTTCCATCCTCCTTTCCTGAAGACAGTAATGGCAGTCCTTTATTACTGACGCGTGGCCCCGAACAGTCAGTGTCGGCAGGCTATTCCACAATGGGAGGCGCCACCGGCCCAATTCTACCCTCATCCAGCATCCACACAAGGAGCCCGTGACCATTATCGACCGCGGAGCTGCTGAGAAACCAGTTCTCTCATCATAGGCAGTCCCTCGAAGCGAGGATGACTTGCTTCCACGCCAAAAAGGGATGAGTTCACAGGTGTTTCAATGTTCAAGGTCCCGAACTACATGTTGAAGGGTGGAAGATGCCTGTGGGTGGATTTTTTTTAACATGGGGTGGCCGTTGCACACCAGCCACCACCCGGGCTTGACAGAGCAAGGTCTTGGTCCAGTGGCAAGGATTAACCAAGACGACGGGAGACCAGCTCTGCTGCACGGACTCAGTGCGCCCACATATCGCACAGTGTGGGCTGGCCCGTGCTGCCCCTGGGCCCTGAACTTACTCCTCTCCTGGGCCCCGATCACATCCCTCTACAAACTCTTGCCGCTCCTTCGTTCCCCCCCCCCCCCCCCGGCTGTGTCTATCCGCACTGCATTCAGCGACCTGGCTTTGCAGCCGTCGCCCTCCTGCAGCAGCACGCGCTGCTCCCTGCAGTGGCATGCCACCGCACGCTGCTCCCTGTAATGGCCCCGGCCTGCTGATGGTCTCGCAGGCCAGGACCGCACCGATTTCCGGGAAGGGCTGCCGCACGCTACCCCCTCCAATGGCCCCGGCCTGCTGATGGTCTCGCAGGCGGTGACTGCGACGATTTCCAGGCCGGTTCTCTATCCCATAGCTGGTTGACAGTCACATTGGACTGAGACGCACAGGAGACACTCCTGCCAGATTGTGCTCCTAAGCTAGTCTGCTTGCATCTGCTCGGAGCAGCAGTTGCGAACGTTCCCTGCACAAAGCAAGTTTTAAATGTTTCCCTACCCGTGCACACAGGAATCCCATTTGGAATTTGGGACTTTGTTGAAAGGGTGGATCCCATTTAACCAGGAACGCACACAGACAATAGATCAGGAAACATAAATAATAATTTTCAAACATCAAAAGCATGACTCAACGGCGCTCCTGAATCGACTTGCCAAGAGCTAAGTTCAGAGCTGCAGCAACAGAGCTCCCTCTTCCCCACGCCTTTGTCCATTTCTGCCAGTTTACACCGCCCCGCTCAAAATGATGGGGCCAAGCCAGACCCGCACAAACCAGAGGCCCCATCGCCGACCACCGATTCAGACCGGGAATCCATTGCTGTACCATTGCAGGCCCCCTGTATGCTTCAAAGACAGGGACTCTATACAGCAGGCACATCAAAGCACTGGAGAAGTACCACCAACGCTGCCTCCGCAAGATCCTGCAAATCCATTGGCAGGATAGGCGCACCAACTTCAGTGTTGCATGCCAGACACGAGGCTCCCAAAACAAGCGCTCTACTCGGAACTCCTTCGCGACAAGCGAGCCAAAGGTGGGCAGAGAAAACGTTACAGCGACACCCTCAAAGCCTCCCCTGATAAAGTGCAACATCCCCACCAACACCTGGGAGTCCCTGGCCAAAGACCGCCCTAAGTGGAGGTAGTGCATCCGGGAGGGCGCCGAGCACCTCGAGTCTCATCGCCGAGAGCGCGCAGAAACCAAGCGCAGGCAGCGGAAGGAGCGTGCGGCAAACCTGTCCCACCCTCCCCTTCCCTCAACGACTATCTGTCCCACCTGTGACAGGGACTGTGATCCCCGTACTGGACTGCTCAGCCACCTAAGGACTCATTTTTAGAGTGGAAGCAAGTCTTCCTCGATTCCCAGGGACTGCCTATGATGATGATCTTGGTCAGGCCAACATCCCCAGCAGTGAAACACTGACCACACTCGATCAGCTCCGCTGGGCAGGCCACATTGTTCGCATGCCTGACATGAGACTCCCAAAACAAGCGCGCTACTTGAAACTCCTACACGTCAAGCAAGCCAAAGGTGGGAAGAGGAAAAGTTACAAGGACACCCTCAAAGCCTCCTTGAAAAGTGCAACATCCCCACCGACACCTGGGAGTCCCTGGCCCAAGACCGTTCAAAGTGGAAGAGAAGAATCAGGGAGGGTGCCAAACACTTGGGAGTCTCTTCGCCAGGAGCAAGCAGAGACCAAGCGCAAATATTGGAAGGAGCGCACGACAACCCAAGCACCCCAACCAACCAGCCCTTCAACCACCGCCTGCCCCACCTGTGACAGAGACTGTAGGTCCCGCATCGGACTCATCAGTCACCTGAGAACTCATTTTTAGTGTGGAAGCAAGTCATCCTCGACTCCGGGGGACTGCCTAAGGCCCCCAGAACAACGTGTATTTATACAGCTGCCTTTAACGCAGCAAGGTGACCCAAGACACTTCACAGGAGCGTTATCAGACAAGAATGTTGACACCGAGCCACATAAGAGATAGGAGGACAGGTGGCCAAAAGCTTGGTCAAAGAGGGAGGTTTTAAGAAGGCACGGCCGCCATTGGTGGAGCGAAGGAAGTCAGGGATGGACGAGGCCAGAATTGGAGGAGCGCAGAGATCTTGGAGGCTCGTCCGGCTGGAGAAGGTTAGAGATAGCGAGGGGTGCGATTTCAACACAAGGATGAGAATTTTAAATCTGTGGTGTTGCCGGACCGGGAGCCAATGTAAGTCAGCGAGCACAGGAGGGTGATGGGTGAGCGGGACTCGGCGCGAGTTAGGACACATGGCAGCGAGCACAGGAGGGTGATGGGTGAGCGGGACTCGGCGCGAGTTAGGACACATGGCAGCGACCACAGGAGGGTGATGGGTGAGCGGGACTCGGTGCGAGTTAGGACACATGGCAGCGAGCACAGGGGGTGATGGGTGAGCGGGACTCGGCGCGAGTTAGGACACATGGCAGCGAGCACAGGGGGTGATGGGTGAGCGGGACTCGGTGCGAGTTAGGACACGGGTCAGCGAGCACAGGAGGGTGATGGGTGAGCGGGACTCGGCGCGAGTTAGGACACATGGCAGCGAGCACAGGAGGGTGATGGGTGAGCGGGACTCGGTGCGAGTTAGGACACGGGGCGGCAGAGTTTTGGATGAGCTGAAGTTCACACAGGTTGGAAGATGGGAAGGCATTTGGAATAGTCGAGTCTGGGAGGTAACAAAAGCACGGATGAGGGTTTCAGCAGCAGATGGGCTGAGGGAGGGGCGGAGACGGGCGATATTACGGAGACATATATTACACATAACCTTTTTTGTTACCTCCCTCCTATAATTGTGTTTCGGAGACACGAGGGGCGAGTGTGCTGGGAAATTGGAACCTTTTCGGATTCGATCTTAGCATCAAGCACTTCCAGGGCAGATATTGCACAACTTAAATACTGATACAAGATAATGGCAGAAAAAAATAGAAAAGCAAATTATAATTTAAATGGAGAAAAATTGCAAAGTGCTGCAGCACAGAGGGACCTGGGGATCCTTGTGTATGAAACACAAAAAGTTAGTATGCAGGTACAGCAAGTGATCAGGAAGGCAAATGGAATGTTGGCCTTTATTGCAAAGGAGATGGAGTATAAAAGCAGAGAAGTCCTGCTACAACTGTACAGGGTATTGGTGAGGCCACACCTAGAGTACTGCATACAGTTTTGGTCTCCATATTTAAGGAAGGATATGCTTGCATTGGAGGCTGTTCAGAGAAGGTTCACTAGGTTGATTCCGGAGATGAGGGGATTGACTTATGTAGGTTGGGCCTCTACTCATTGGAATTCAGAAGAATGAGAGGTGATCTTATCGAAACGTATAAGACAATGAGGGGGCTCGACAAGGTGGATGCAGAGAGGATATTTCCACTGATAGGGGAAACTAAAACTAGGGGACATAGTCTCAGAATAAGGGGCTGCCCATTTAAAACTGAGATGAGGAGGAATTTCTTCTCTCAGGAGGGTTGTAAATCTGTGGAATTCGCTGGCTCAGAGAGCTGTGGAGGCTGGGTCATTGAATATATTTAAGGCGGAGATAGATTTTTGAGTGATAAGGGAATAAGGGGTTATGGGGAGCGGGCAGGGAAATGGACCCGAGTCCATGATCAGATCAGCCATGATCTTATTAAATGGCAGAGCAGGCTCGAGGGGCCGTATGGTCTACTCCTGCTCCTATTTCTTATGTTCTTATGATTAGTACTCCCTCTACATTCCACCCTAAGTCACACCAGCTCCGACCCCAGCAGAGTGCCCCACCCCCGTACTACCCTTGCATATTTCTCACACCGACCACAGGGGTTGCCAACTCTGCTGGGACATATTCCTGGAGGTTTCATCACATGACCTCCTGCCTACAAACGCCGCCGCACACCCCCCCCCCCCACCCCCATTAGCCGTTTACTCCCCGTCTCCAATATTTTGGTAACCAATAAATAAAAAGTGTTCAAAGAAAATGAATTCCTCTAGGAGAATGAGAATGAGGAGGTGCGATATAAACTGAAGAGTTCAATTCTAAAGGGGGTGCACGAACAGACAGACCTGGGGGTACGTGTGCACAAATCGTTGAAGGTGGCAGGGCAGCTTTAGAAAGCGGTTAAAAAGGCTCATGGGATTCATAAATTGAGGCATAGAGTACAAAAGCAAGGAAGTGATGATCAACCCTTTATAAATCACTGGTTCGGCCCCAACTGGAGTATTGTGTCCAATACTGGGCACCGCACTTTAGGGAGGATGTGAAGGCCTTAGAGAGGGAGCAGAAAAGATTGACCAGAATGGTTCCAGGAATGAGGGACTTCAGTGACGTGGATAGACTGGAGAAGCTGGGGTTGTTCTCCTTGGAGCAGAGACGATTGAGAAGAGATTTGATAGAGATGTTCAAGATCACGAAGGGTCTGGACAGAGTAGATCGAGAGAAACTGTTCCCATTGGCGGAAGGGTTGAGAACCAGAGGACACAGATTTAAGATAATTGGCAGAAGAACCAAAAGCGATGCAAGAAAATAACTTTTTTTTTTTTAAACGCAGCGAGTGGTTAGGATCTGGAATGCACTGCCTGAAAGGGTGGTGGAGGCAGACTCAATCTGTGAGGGATCGGGACTAGCTGAGAGTCGGCACGGGCTCGACGGGCTGAATGGCCTTCTGTGCTGTAACCATTCGATGATTTTTCTCCCCCGATGATCACACCAGCATCCAGGAGATTATATTTCAATTCCTGGAGACAATCCTAGAGTGTTGACAAGCCTACCGACCACCCCGGAGATTCAGTAGTATACTGGGAGCACTTTTGCCCAATAGGGATTAGATTGACTACATTCTCAGGATAAGGGAATCAAGCGATATGGGGATAGGGCAGGAAAGTGGAGTTGAGGTAGAAGATCAGCCGTGGCTCAGTGGGTAGCTCCCTCGCTTCAGAATCAGAAGGGTGTGGGTTCGAGCCCCACTCCAGAGACTTGAGCACAAAAGTCTAGGCTGACACGCCAGTGCAGTACTGAGGGAGCGCCGCGCTGCCGGCAGGGCGGTGCCGAGGGAGCGCCGGGCTGTCGGAGGGGCGGTGCCGAGGGAGCACTGCATATATGTGTATAAAATATAAATAACATTGAAATATCAAAATTATATATACACTTGAGATGGAAAAAAAGTTATGGGGAAAGAGCAGGGAAGAGTGGGACTAATTGGATTGCTCTGTCAAAGAGCCGTCACAGGCACGATGGGCCGAATGGCCTCCTGCTGTGATAATCAGAGGCTGTTATTAATCGTGGAAGATGGGCCTCGAGGAGGGGACAGAGATAAACATGACAACATTTTTATCTTAGAAACTGTTTACATGTATGCTCGTCTGAAATTGAGAGAGAAAAACTAGTACTGAAGACAGGGACTAGTAATGGTGAATAAAGGAATTTAACTCACCTCTTCTCCATCAGAAACGATACTCTTTCTGTATGCAGTAAATAAACTGGCCTTAAAAAAAAGTCTTTATTCCTTAATGGAGTCAGGTCCCATTATAAGATGGCACATCTCCAACCTTTGAGCACTCTTCTGAAGACGCTGATGCTCGCTGGGGTTCACAGGTACTGTGTGAGCTCTGGCACCTCCGCTATTTGGATGAGGAGGGCGTCACAACCAAATCTGATCCTGTCTTCATCCAACAGTCACGTGCATAATCAGCACAGGCACAACCACTGTGGGCGGAGAGGAGAATGTGTTCCTCATACCTTTTGTGGGCACGGGATATATATTTCTCTCTCTGAATATAATTGCCCCTGATATCCCACAACTATCTATATGTAGCCGCACCTACTGTAGGGGTGACTGCGCAGCAATCATTAGCAAAGAGCTTGGCTGATTTACCCCCCCCCCCCCGCCGCCTCCCCACACACTTCCCTAACCAAGGGGTGCTGAGGCTAACTGTACCACAACCCCAAAATCACTGCACAGCTGAGATTAACTAACTCAGCACAGACTGAGAGTCAGACCTGGCTACTAGTCTGGGTGTCAGCTGTTCTCCAGTGGGCAGCACACTCGCCTCTGGGTCAGAAGGTCGTGGGTTCAAGTCCCACTCGAGAGACTTGAGCGCATAATCTAGGCTGCCACTCCCAGTGCAGTGCCGAGGGAGCGCCGCACCGTCGGAGGGGCAGTCTTTCGAATGAGACATTAAACCGAGGCCCATCTGCCCTCTCGAGTGGACGTAAAAGATCCCATGGCCACTATTTCAAAGAAGAGCAGGGGGGAGTTCTTCCCGGTGTCTTGGGGCCAATATTTATCCCTCAACCAACATCACTAAAAAAAAACTGATTAGCAGGTCATCATCACATTGTTGCTTGTGGGAGCTTGCTGTGCGCAAATTGAGCGGCCGCATTTCCTACACCACAACAGTGACTACACTTTCCAAAAAATGTACTTCATTGGCTGGAAAGCGCTGAGGGAAGGGGCTGCAAGTTCTTTAAGAAGCTTGGGGTGTGTATTTTCTTCATATACAGACGAGCTGTATATGGAGAAAATACACACAAACACATCCCGGCTTCATGTACACTGCAAGGAATCAGTTCCAACTTTCTCAAACAGAAGAACAAACTGAGCTTTTAAAAGTTCGTTTTATAAAAAAGTTACAGCAAAGTAAAATTATTGAAATCCGCCCATTCGAAGGGATAAGGTTTAAATAAACAGTTTCATCATTTAATCTGAGCAGGAGACCCGCAGGACCAATAAAATAGGGGGAAAACTGAGCCTCAAACTCCTCCTGCTCCCCACCTGACGTGTCAGTTTAAGCTCGAAAACTTGCCCTTTTAAGCAGAGGAAAATAAAAATTAATTTCTCTCTCTCTCTCTCTCTCTCTCCGCACTCACCTCCCATTCTGTTCCGCCGTATCTCCCTTCCCCTTGTGGGCTTTCTCCTGTCGCTCTTCAGGGTTGCTTCCCATCGGTCGCGAACTCATGACATTTGTCACAAACTTCTTTGGAACAAAGTTTGAAACAAAGTTTAGAATTGTTCGCAGCTCTTGTTCGCAGCTCCGGCCCAGCCTCGCTGATGCGATTCACTCTTTTCCTGCTTCTTATTTGTGTTTCTCTCTCTCTCTATCTTCTCTCCACCTCTTCCTCTTCCCCTTGCCCTCCCCCCCAGTGACGAGGGATCAGAAGGAGAAATCAGATTGTCAGCATATCCCCTTTTTCCTCCGTCACCTTATTGACCAACACGTTTGTCAAAGCGGCTGCGTCCGGGTCCTAGCGCCGTCGAGGTTCATCCAGACAGGCGGGGGGGGGGGGGGGGGGGAGGGGGTGCCTTATTATACATGTGGTTTTCTCTGCAGGGGTGGGTGAGCCTCTCCTCTCTGCAAATCTTGCTACATTCTCAGACACACCCTGCAGAGTCAGTCTACAAAAGGAGAATAATATTAATTGTGCATGTTAGATGTGGGACCTAACTTAGAGGGAAGCCCTCTCACCTCTGACGGCCAGTAGGTTGTGGGTTCGTGGTCCCACTCCAGAGACTTGAGCTCATAATCCGGGCCGGTGCTACCAGTGCGAGTACTGAGGGAGTGCAGCTCTGTCGGAGGGGCCGTACTGAGGGAGCGCCGTATTGCGCTGTCGGAGGGGCAGTATTGAGGGAGCGCCGTAGTGCGCTGTCGGAGGGGCAGTACTGAGGGAGCGCCTCACTGTCGGAGGGGCAGTACTGAGGGAGCGCCTCACTGTCGGAGGGGCGGTACTGAGGGAGTGCTGCACTGTCGGAGGGGCGGTACTGAGGGAGCACCACACTGTCGGAGGGGCAGTGCTGAGGGAGCACCACGCTGTCGGAGATGGCGTCTTTCTGATGAGTTGTTAAACGACCACCGGATGTCCCAAAGCGTTACACAGCCAATGAAGTACTATTTTGAAGTGTAGTCGCTGTTGTAATGTAGGAAAAGCGGGAGCCAATTTGTGCACAGCAAGCTCCCACAAACAGCAATGTGATAATGACCAGATAATCAGTTTTAGTGATGTAGTGATATATGCCAGGACACCGGGGTTAACTCCCCTGCTCTTCCAATAGTAGCAGTGGGATTTTTCACGTTAACATGAGAGGGCAAATGGGAGTGTCAGGCTGGAGTGGGACTTTAACCCACAACCTTCTGACTCGAGCCCACAACCTCAGGCCCCACTGCAGTGACGTAAGCATAAAATCCAGGCTATCACTCCCAGTGCGCACTGTCAGAGGGGCAGTACTGATAGAGCCCCGCACTGTCGGAGGGGCAGTGTTGAGGGATCGCTGCACTGTCGGAGGGTCAGTACTGAGAGAGCCCCACACTGTCAGAGGGGCAGTACTGAGGGAGCGCTGTACTGTCGGAGGGGCAGTACTGAGGGAGCGCCGCAATGTTGGAGGGGCAGTACTGAGGGAGCGTCGCACTGTCGGAGGGGTAGTACTGAGGAAGCGCCACCCTGTCGGAGGGGTAGTACCGAGGGAGTGCCACCCTGTCGGAGGGCCAGTACTGAGGGAGCGCCGCACTGTCGGAGGGGCAGTACTGAGGGAGCGTCGCACAGTTGGACGGGCAGTACTGAACGAGCACTGCACTGTCGGAGGGGCAGTACTGAGAGAGCCCCGCACTGTCGGAGGGGCAGTGCTGAGGGATCGCCGCACTGTCGGAGGGTCAGTACTGAGGGAGCGCCACACTGTCGGAAGGGCAGTACTGAACGAGCGCTGCACTGTCGGAGGGGCAGTACTGAGGGAGTGCTGCACTGTCGGAGGGGCGGTACTGAGGGAGTGCTGCACTGTCAGAGGTGCCACCTTTCGGATGAGATATTAAACTGAAACCCCGTCTGCCCCCTCGGATGGACATAAAAGATTCCGGGGCCACTATTGGAAGAAGAGCAGGGGGAGTTCTCCCCGGTGTCTTGGGGCCAATATTTATCCGTGAATCAACATCACAAAAGTACAGGTCCCACACAAGAGATTGGTGTGCAAAATTAAAGCACATGGTATTGGGGATAATATACTGACATGGATAGAGAACTGGTTGGCAGACAGGAAGCAGAGAGTCGGGATAAACAGGTCCTTTTCAGAATGGCAGGCAGTGACTAGTGAGTGCCGCAGGGCTCAGTGCTGGGACTCCAGCTCTTTACAATATACATTAATGATTTGGATGAGGGAATTGAGTGTAATATCTCCAAGTTTGCAGATGACACTAAGCTGGGTGGCGGTGTGAGCTGTGAGGAGGACGCTAAAAGGCTGCAGGGTGACTTGGACAGGTTAGGTGAGTGGGCAAACGCGTGGCAGATGCAGTATAATGTGGATAACTTTGGTGGCAAAAATGCGAAGGCAGAATATTATCTGAATGGCAGCAGATTAGGAAAAGGGGTAGTGCAATGAGACCTGGGTGTCATGGTACATCAGCCATTGAAAGTTGGCATGCAGGTGTAGCATGCAGTGAAGAAGGCAAATAGTATGTTGGCCTTCATAGCTAGGGGATTTGAGTATAGGAGCAGGGAGGTCTTACTGCAGTTGTACAGGGCCTTGTTGAGGCTTCACCTGGAACATTGTGTTCAGTTTTAGTCTCCTAATCTGAGGAAGGACGTTCTTGCTGTTGAGGGAGTGCAGCGAAGGTTCACCAGACTGATTCTCGGGATGGCAGGACTGACGTATGAGCAGAGACTGGATCGACTGGGCCTATATTCACTGGAGTTTAGAAGGATGAGAGGGGATCTCATAGAAGCATATAAGATTCTGACGGGACTGGACAGGTTAGATGCAGGAAGAATGTTCCCGATGTTGGGGAAGTCCAGAACCAGGGGTCACAGTCTAAGGATAAGGGGTAAGCCATTTAGGACCGAGATGAGGAGAAACTTCTTCACTCAGAGAGTTGTTAACCTGTGGAATTCCCTACCGCAGAGAGTTGTTGATGCCAGTTCGTTGGATATATTCAAGAGGGAGGTAGATATGGCCCTTACGGCTAAAGGGATCAAGGGGTATGGAGAGAAAGCAGGAAAGGGGTACTGAGGTGAATGATCAACCATGATCTTAGTGAATGGTGGTGCAGACTCGAAGGGCCGAATGGCCTACTCCTGCACCTATTTTCTATGTTTCTATGTCGTCATTATCACATTGCTGTTTGTGGGAGCTTGCTGTGCGAAAATTGGCTGCCGCATTTCCTCCATTATAACAGTGACCACACTTCAAAAATTACTTCATTGGCTGTAAGGCGCTTTAGAACGTCTTGAGGTCGTGAAAGGTGCTATATAAATGCAAGTCTTTCTATTCCTCTCCTCACTTGACATCCACGCACTTTGCGGCAGAGGTTACTGGATAACTATCAGGCTTCCCCGCCCACGGGAGCCAATGGTAGCCCCAGCCACGATTAGCTATTTCAGTCCATGGATCGAAGTTCAAGAACTTTTTAATAATTCTATCCCCTCCCCTCTTGAAGGTGCTGGCTGCTTGCTACTTTTCCAAGGCCACCAATCACGACCTCTGGTATCTCGCACCAGTGGCCAATTCCCATGTGTGGGTTGGCTGTGAGACCATAGTGGGCATCACAACTGAGCTAGAATCTTTCCACACTTGGCCTCCATGCACTCTCAGGTACGGCCCTAGTGAGACCACACCTGGAGTATTGTGTACAGTTTTGGTCTCCTTACCTAAGGAAGGATATACTTGCCATTAAAGGAGTGCAGCGAAAGTTCACCAGATTGATTCCTGGGATGGGGGAATTGTCCTATGAGGAGAGATTCAGCAGACTCGGCCTATATTCTCTAGAGTTTAGAAGAATGAGGGGTGATCTCATTGAAACTGATATGTCCTTACTATACAGTACAAATGCACACGAGGCCCACACTAGTGACCAGTAACCTTTATTAGCCAGCACTGAAGTGGAGAAGATGGATGGAGCTTTCCCTTTTATACCTGAAAGTCCAGGTTAGGAGTGTCTCCCACAAGTTCACCACCTAGTGGTCAGTGTTCTCACGGTGTACAACTTAGGTCAGTTTATACATGGATTACAATGACAGTTGAATACATGACAGAAACATACAAAATTCTTACAGGGCTTGACAGGGTAGATGCAGGGAGGATGTTTCCCCCAGGCTGGGGAGTCTAGAACCACGGGTCACACAGTCTGAGGATAAGGGGTCGGCCATTGAGGACTGAGGAGGAATTTCTTCACTCAGAGGGTGGTGAACTTTGGAATTCTCTGCCCCAGAGGGCTGTGGAGGCTCAGTCTTTGAGCATACACAAGATGGGGAACGATAGATTTTTGGATATTAAGGGAATCAAGGGATATGGCGATCGGGCGGGAAAGTGGAGTTGAGGTCGAAGATCAGCCGTGATCTTACTGAGCAGGCTCGAGGGGCCGACTGGCTGACTCCAGCTCCTAATTCTTATGATCTTATGTACCTTCCAGCAATGGGCGCTGTACAGCACATGGGAGCAGGAACTCTGACAAAATCTTTCTTCCGTCGCCCAAGTACTTTTAACCGTTTAAAGGCGTAGTTAGCAGTTCAATTAGCCTGTCTGTGCATTCTTACCAGCACGCTACCAACGAAGAAATAAGTTTAAAAGAAACAAGCCGAACGTTGTGTTAACAATAATGTGATCATACAATGATACAGCACAGGAGGAGGCCATTCGGCCTATCGAGCCTGTGCCGGCTCGGTGACAGAGCGATCCAATCAGTCCCACTCCCCCCGTTTTTTCCCGTAGCCCTGCAAAATTTTCATTTTTGTCATTATGTCTCATCCTAAAGATGGCACCTCCGACAGTGCAGCGCTCCCTCAGTACTGCCCCCCCGACAGTGCGGCACTCCCTCAGTATTGCCCTTCCGACAGTGCGGCGCTCCCTCAGTACTGCCCCTCCGACGCTCCCTTAGTACTGCCTCCTGACAGTGCGGCGCTCCTTCAGTACTGCCCTTCCGACAGTGCGGCGCTCGCTTAGTACTGCCCCTCCGACAGAGCGGTGCTCCCTCAATACTGCTCCTCTGACACTGCGGCGCTCCCTCAGTACTGCCCCTCCGACGCTCCCTCAGTGCTGCCCCTCCGACAGAGCGGCGCTCCCTCAGTACCGCCCCTCCAACAGTGCGGCGCTCCCTCAGTACAGCCCCTCCGACAGTGCGGCGCTCCCTCAGTACTGCCCCTCCGACGCTCCCTCAGTGCTGCCCCTCCGACAGAGCGGCGCTCCCTCAGTACTGCCCTTCCGACAGTGCGGCGCTCCCTCAGTACCGCCCCTCCGACAGTGCGGCGCTCCCTCAGTACTGGCACTGGGAGTGTCAGCTTAGATTTTTATGCTGAAGTCCCTGGAGTGGGACTCGAACCCACGCCTTTCTGACTCAGAGGCGAGTGTGTTACCCACTGCTACCCAAGGAGCACAACCCCAGCTTCTCTAAATCTCTTCACATCACTGAAGTCCCTCATTCTCCAGAGGATTGACTAACTACCAGAGAATAGAGAGTCGGGATAAATGGTTCATTCTCTGGTTGGCAACCAGTAACTGGTGGGGTGCCGCAGGGATCATTGCTGGGAACCCAACTATTTACAATCTACATTAACGACTTGGAAGAAGGGACTGAGTGTAACGTAGCCAAGTTTGCTGACGATACAAGATGGGAGGAAAAGCAATGTGTGAGGAGGACACAAAAAATCTGCAAAAGGACATAGACAGGCTAAGTGAGTGGGCAAAAATGTTGGGAAGTGTTTGGCAGAAAAAAAATCAAAGAGCAAGTTATTATTTAAATGGAGAAAGATTGCAAAGTGCTGCAGTACAGCGGGACCTGGGGGTACTTGTGCATGAACCACAAAAGGATAGTATGCAGGTACAGCAAGTGATCAGGAAGGCCAATGGAATCTTGGCCTTTATTGCAAAGGGGATGGAGTATAAAAGCAGGGAAGTCTTGCTACAGCTATACAAGGTATTGGTGAGGCCACACCTGGAATACTGTGTGCAGTTTTGGTTTCCATATTTACGAAAGGATATACTTGCTTTGGAGGCAGTTCAGAGAAGGTTCACTCGGTTGATTCCGGGGATGAAGGGGTTGACTTATGAGGAAAGGTTGAGTAGGTTGGACCTCTACTCATTGGAATTCAAAAGAATGAGAGGGGATCTAATCGAAACGTACAAGATTATGAGGGGGCTTGACAAGGTGGATGCAGAGAGGATGTTTCCACTGATGGGGGAGACTAGAACTAAGGGACACGATCTTAGAATAAGGGGCCGCCCATTTAAAACTGAGATGGAGAAATTTCTTCTCTCAGAGGGTTGTGAATCTGTGGAATCCGCTGCCTCAGAGAGCTGTGGAAGCCGGGACATGGAATACATTTAAGACAGAGGTAGACAGTTTCTTAAAAGATAGGGGGATAAGAGAGCGGGCAGGGAAGTGGAGCTGAGTCCATGATCGGATCAGTCATGATTTTATTGAATGGTGGAGCAGGCTCGAGGGACCGTATGGCCTACTCCTGCTCCTATTTCTTATGTTCTTATGTTCTTATACCCCGTATCATTCTAATGGCATGTGGTGACTCGCTGCAGCTGTAACCGGAGACTCACTGGGGCTGGCACTGTTGTGTTTATGTTCCTGTTTATGACTGTGGTACAGGGCGTGTGCAGTGATGTAACTCAGCAGAAATCTTTCTGCTTTTGTTACATTTTGCAGTGATTCCCTTCCCTGCACCCTCCGTGCTCAGTGACTGCTGCTCTGTGAAAGGGACACAGAGGGGTCGAAATTCGTTATGACTGCTTTTTGAGGTGGTGTCACCCACGCCGACATGAGACTCCCAAAGCAAGTGCTTTATGCGGAGCTTCGACACGGCAAGCGAGCCCCAGGCAGAGGAAACGTTATAGGGACACCTTCAAGGCCTTCCTGATAAAAATGCAACATCCCCACCGACACCTGGGAGTCCCTTTCCAAAGAGCAGTCCGCCCTAAGTGGAGGAAGTGCATCCGGGAGGGCGCTGAGCACCTCGAGTCTCCTCGCCGAGAGCGTGCAGAAACCAAGCGCAGGCAGCGAAAGGAGCGTGCGGCAAACCAGTCCCACCCTCCCCTTCCCTCAACCACTCTCTGTCCCACCTGTGACGGGGTCTGTAATTCCAGTATTGGACTGTACATCATCATCATCATCGGCAGTCCCTCGAAATCGAGGAAGACTTGCTTCCACTCTAAAAGTGAGTTCTCAGGTGACACATCTTTCCTGTAATGTGCTGACACCCTCTCCTCCCCCGCTACTGTCAGCTGTGGCTCAGTTGGCAGCACACTCACCGCTCAATCAGAAGGTTGTGAGTCCCACTCCAGGGACTCGAGCACATAAACCTAGGCTGGCACTCCCAGTGCAGTGCTGAGGGAATGCCGCACTGTCGGAGGGGCAGTACTGAGGGAGCGCCGCACTGTCGGAGGGGCAGTACTGAGGGAGCGCCGCACTGCGTTGTCGGAGGGGCAGTGCTGAGGGAGCGCCGCACTGTCGGAGGGGCGGTACTGAGGGAGCGCCGCACTGCGTTGTCGGAGGGGCAGTACTGAGGGAGCGCCGCACTGTCGGAGGGGCGGTACTGAGGGAGCGCCGCACTGTCGGAGGGGCGGTATTGAGAGAGCGCTGCACTGTCGGAGGTGCCATCTTTCGGATGAGACGTTAACCGAGGCCGTTAACCGGGAGCTTGCTGTGCGCAATGTTTCGCTTTCTACATTACACTTCAAAAGCACTTTATTGGCTGTAAAGCGTTTTGGGACGTCCTGAAAGGCGCTATCGAAATGCAAGTCTTTCTATTAATGTTCGATTCCTTGAGACTGCAGGACAATCCTGGACGCATGGCATCTCGAGTGAGAAAGAGTCAAAAGGCATAGGGGCAAATTCCGATGGCCAGATGGCCTGCTGCGATGGCCGAGGTCAATAATTGAATTTACTGTTCCGGCTCATACAAAGAATGGCCACTGGGGCTGGAGATGTTTAGAGGGCAGGCGGGGACCTTTCTCGAATGGAACCTCCCCCCCACCCCCAGGCATGATTCACCACCTTGGCACAGTGCGCGGAAGAGGAAAAAATAATTTCTGTGCACAGCCAGTTTTTCTTTCGCGACACACAAGCAGCGATTTCCTGAATTCGGTTCTTTGGCTGTTCCCACTCTTCCTGTTTGGCAAAAAAAAAATTGTACAAGTCTGCAGCCGAGCTCCTGCTCACTGGCCGCTGGGAGCAGCCACCAGCGAAGGAGCCTTCCTCGTAAATGTGGAACCTGCTGCTCTCTGCTGGCTGCCTCTCATCAGTGCAAAGACAGACTTGCATTTCTATAGCGCCTTTCACGACCACCGGACATCCCAATGCACTTTACAGCCAATGAAGTACTATTTTGAAGTGTAGTGTTGTAATGTAGCACCAATTTGCACACAGAAAGCTCCCACAAACAGCAATGTGATAACATGAACATAAGAAATAAGAGCAGGAGTCGGCCATTTGGCCCCTCGAGCCTGCTCCGCCATTCAATAAGATCACGGCTGATCTGATCATGGACTCAGCTCCACTTCCCCGCCTGCTCCCCATAACCCTTCACTCCCTTATTGCTCAAAAATCTGTCTATCTCCACCTTAAATTTATTCAATGACCCAGCCTCCACAGTTCTCTGGGGCAGAGAATTCCACAGATTTACAACCCTCTGAGAGAAGAAATTTCTCCTCATCTCAGTTTTAAATGGGTGGCCCCTTATTCTAAGAATATGTTCCCTAGTTTTAGTTTTCCCCATCAGTGGAAACATCCTCTCTGCATCCACCTTGTCAAGCCCTCTCATTATCTTATGTTTCAATAAGATCACCTCTCATTCTTCTGAACTCTAATGAGTAGAGGCCCAACCTACTCAACCTATCCTCATACGTCAACCCCCTCATCGCCAGAATTAACCAAGTGAACCTTCTCTGAACAGCCTCCACTGCAAGTATATCCTTCCTTAAATACGGAGACCAAACTACATGCAGTACTCCAGGTGTGGCCTCACCAATACCCTGTACAGTTGTAGCAGGACTTCTCTGCTTTTATACTATATCCCCCTTGCAGTAAAGGTCAACTTTTCCATTTGCTTTCCTAATTACTTGTTCTATCTGCATACTAACTTTTTGTGTTTCATGCACAAGGATCCCAGATCCCAAAGCAAATCAAATGTTAATATCTAAGTCACATATCCAGACCAAAGCTTCCGGTGCAACAGCATGGATATCTTGTAGGCTGCCTGCAAATTTCCTCTGAGGGCTGTGCTCAATGATGCACTCCAGGGTATGATCAGTCGCAGGATGGTGATGCTTTAATCTTCCATCTCATCATCATCATCATCATCATCATAGGCAGTCCCTCGGAATCGAGGAAGACTTGCTTCCACTCTAAAAATGAGTTCTTAGGTGACTGAACAGTCCAATACGGGAGCCACAGTCCCTGTCACAAGTGGGACAGACAGTGGTTGAGGGAACGGGTGGGTGGGACAGGTTTGCCGCACACTCTTTCCTCTGTCTGCGCTTGGTTTCTGCATGCTCTCGGCGACAAGACTCGAGGTGCTCAGCGCCCTCCCGGGTGCACTTCCTCCACTTAGGGCAGACTGGTCTTTGGCCAGGGACTCCCAGGTGTCGGTGGGGTTGTTGCACTTTATCAGGGAGGCTTTGAGGGTGTCCTTGAAACGTTTCCTCTGCCACCTTTGGATCGTTTGCCGTGAAGGAGTTCCGAGTAGAGCGCTTGCTTTGGGAATCTCGTGTCAGGCATGCAAACAATGTGGCCCGCCCAGCGGAGCTGGTCCTGTGTGGTCAGTCTAAAGATAAGGGAGAAACTTCTTCACTCAGAGAGCTGTGAAATTCTCTACCACAGAAAGTTGTTGAGTCCAGTTCGTTGGATATATTCAAAAGGGAGTTAGATGTGGTCCTTACGGCTGAAGGGATCAAGGGGTATGGAGAGAAAGCAGGAATGGGGTACTGAAGTTGGATGATCAGCCATGATCTTATTGAATGGTGGTGCAGGCTCGAAGGGCCGAATAGCCTGCTCCTGCACCTATTTTCTATGTTCGATGCTGGGGATGTTGGCCTGGTCAAGGATGCTAACGTTGGTGCGTCTGTCCACCCAGGGGATTTGCAGGATCTTGCGGAAACATCGATGGTGGTATTTCTCCAGCGACTTGGAGGTGTCTACTGTACATGGTCCATGTCTCTGAGCCACACGCCTCCAGTTCGCCAGTGCAGCCTTCGGCCGCCTGAGGAAAAGCGTCTTCGAAGATCAGGCCCTCAAATCTGCCACCAAGCTCATGGGCTACAGGGCTGTAGTCTTCCACCTATGGAGAAGGTGGCAGGATCGGCAATGACAGAATCTGAGGCGGTCGATGGTTGTCCACTGTTTGCAAGGAAGGTTTAATCCTTCAGGTTGTGCTGTGGCTCCTCTATAAGGAATCCATTCCATGTGTCATGGCATTTCGCTGTCGCTCACCGAGGCTGAGGGGCGATCGCTGAAGGGCTTCAGCGACGGTCTAAAATGGCCTTCTAGGTTTGAGATGGGTTGGGATAAGTTGGTCAGGTCGGCTTGGGTCGGCATGTCTTTGGTGGTGTGGTGGTTGTATTCATGCAGGTACAGCAGGCGGTGAAGAAGGCAAATGGCATGCTGGCCTTCATAGCGAGGGGATTTGAGTATAGGAGCAGGGAGGTCTTACTGCAGTTGTACAGGGCCTTGGTGAAACCACACCTTGAGTATTGTGTGCAGTTTTGGTCTCCTAATCTGAGGAAGGACATTTTTGCTATTGAGGGAGTGCAGCGAAGGTTCACCAGACTGATTCCTGGGATGGCAGGACTGACATATGAGGAAAGACTGGATCGGCTAGTCTTATACTCACTGGAATTTGGAAGAATGAGAGGGGAACTCATAGAAACATATAAAATTCTGACGGGATTGGGCAGGTTAGATGCAGGAAGAATGTTCCCGATGTTGGGGAAGTCCAGAACCAGGGGACACAGTCTAAGGATAAGGGGTAAGCCATTTAGGACCGAGATGAGAAGAAACCTTTACACTCAGAGAATTGTGAACCTGTGGAATTCTCTACCGCAGAGAGTTGTTGAGGCCAGTTCGTTAGATATATTCAAAAGGGAGTTAGATGTGGCCCTTACGGCTAAAGGGATCAAGGGGTATGGAGAGAAAACAGGAATGGGGTACTGAAGTTGCGTGATCAGCCATGATCTTATTGAATGGTGCTGCAGGCTCGAAGGGCCAAATGGCCTACTCCTGCACCTATTTTCTATGTTTCTCTGGAGACTGCGTATTCGCTCACCTTTCGATTAGGCACTTTACAGCCACAATGCAACAATTTCAGACCATAGCCACCACTCCCATTTTATTTCGAACAGCAGATTCTGCTATTCCCATTTGCACCCCTCTAGACCATCTTTTCATATGTTCTTATATATAGCAGATAGCAGTATAAGCCATGAGGCTTCGGCGATCTGACTAACTTGGGAAACCAAAGTTAGACCCACCTACTATTCTTTGAGGATATAACGTGCATGGTGGATCGAGGTGTACCGATGGATGTGGTGTATTTAGATTTCCAAAAGGCATTCGATAAGGTGCCACACAAAAGGTTACTGCAGAAGATAAAGGTACGCGGAGTCAGAGGAAATGTATTAGCATGGATAGAGAATTGGCTGGCTAACAGAAAGCAGAGAGTTGGGATAAATAGGTCCTTTTCAGGTTGGAAATCGGTGGTTAGTGGTGTGCCACAGGGATCGGTGCTGGGACCACAACTGTTTACAATATACATAGATGACCTGGAAGAGGGGACAGAGTGTAGTGTAACAAAATTTGCAGATGACACAAGGATTAGTGGGAAAGCAGGTTGTGTAGAGGACACAGAGAGGCTGCAAAGAGATTTAGATAGGTTAAGCGAATGGGCTAAGGTTTGGCAGATGGAATACAATGTCGGAAAGTGTGAGGTCATCCACCTTGGAAAAAACAGTAAAAGGGAATATTATTTGAATGGGGAGAAATTATAACATGCTGCACTTTCCGACATTGTATTCCATCTGCCAAACCTTAGCCCATTCGCTTAACCTATCTAAATCTCTTTGCAGAGGGACCTGGGGGTCCTTGTGCATGAATTGTAGCAAGCTAGCCCTTTCCTCCTCTTCCTGGGCTGGTCTCAGGGCTCTCAAGGCCTTCCAAACAGGAGCAAAAGTTGATAGCTCCTTCTCTCACTGCTCACTCAGCCAACTGAGCAGGACACGCCTCTACTGCTCCACCATTGTGCATGAAGCTCTTTTGGAGTTTACCTGTAAAACATAAACATTAATCGGTGCCACCCGACCTGGATGACACACCAGATATTTACAAGGCCCATTTTTTTTCCTTGTGCATGAATCCCAAAAAGTTAGTTTGCAGGTGCAGCAGGTAATCAGGAAGGCGAATGGAATGTTGGCCTTCATTGCGAGAGGGATGGAGTACAAAAGCAGGGAGGTCCTGCTGCAACTGTATAGGGTGTTAGTGAGGCCGCACCTGGAGTACTGTGTGCAGTTTTGGTCACCTTACTTAAGGAAGGATATACTAGCTTTGGAGGGGGTACAGAGACGATTCACTAGGCTGATTCCGGAGATGAGGGGGTTACCTTATGATGATAGATTGAGTAGATTGGGTCATTACTTGTTGGAGTTCAGAAGGATGAGGGATGATCTTATAGAAACATTTAAAATAATGAAAGGGATAGACAAGATAGAGGCAGAGAGGTTGTTTCCACTGGTCGGGGAGACTAGAACTAGGGGGCACACCCTCAAAATACGGGGGAGCCAATTTAAAGCCGAGTTGAGAAGGAATTTCTTCTCCCAGAGGGTTGTGAATCTGTGGAATTCTCTGCCCAAGGAAGCAGTTGAGGCTAGCTCATTGAATGTATTCAAATCACAGATAGACAGATTTTTAACCAATAAGGGAATTAAGGGTTACGGGGAGCGGGCGGGTAAGTGGAGCCGAGTCCACGGCCAGATCAGCCATGATCTTGTTGAATGGCGGAGCAGGCTCGAGGGGCTAGATGGCCTACTCCTGTTCCTAATTCTTATAACACTATGCGAAGAAAGCGACACCGAGACAGGATGATTTGTACTGATAATTTTTTTAATTAATTATTTTTTAAAAACCATAATTGCATTTGGTTTTATTAATGGCACCAAATCCTTCATTTTCCCCCACCCCAGTTCCCTCTGGACTCCTTGCATGGGCCAGCCCTGCTCCCAAGGCCTGTGTCAGCTGCCAGAAGATGTCCAAGCAGGGGTCCCTGGGTACAATTGTCGCCCTGCCCCTCCCCCCACAACCTTAAACACAGCGATCAGAATCCAGGCAGGGCAGCGGGGGGGGGAAATCAAACTCATCTTGCCGCTCCCGCTCACCAGTGTCCTCAAACCCGGTCGGCTAACACATTTGCAAAATCATTTACCTTTCAGATTACCGCTGCCTTCGTAACATTATTCATCTTTAAAAAAAAGACACACACACACATGGCAGTGAAAATAATTCATTAACTGTGGTTAAGGTGGTTAAGAAGGCATACGGAATGCTTGCCTTTGTTGGCCGAGGCATAGAATACAAGAGCAGGGAGGTTATGCTTAAATTGTATAATACTCTAGTTAGGCTACAGCTGGAGTACTGCGTGCAGTTCTGGTCGCCGTATTATAGGAAGGACGTGATTGCACTAGAGAGGGCGCAGAGATTTACTAGGATGTTGCCTGGAATGGAGAATCTTAGCTATGAGGACAGATTGGATAGGCTGGGTTTGTTCTCATTGGAACCAAGGAGACTGAGCGGAGACCTCATTAAGGTGTATATAATTTTGAGGGGCCTGGATACAGTGGATAGCAAGGGCCTATTTCCCTTGATGGAGGGGTCAATTACGAGGGGGCAAAGTTTTAAGGTGGTTAGTGGAAGGTTTAGAGGGGATTTGAGGGGGGGGCTTCTACACGCAGAGGGTTGTGAGGGTCTGGAACTCGCTGCCTGGAGGGGTGGTGGATGCAGAAACCCTCACATTTAAAAGGTGCTTGGATGGGCACTTTAAATACGGTAACCTGCAGGGTTCTGGACCTAGAGCTGGCAAGTGGGATTAGAATAACCTCTTGTTGGCCGGCGCAGATACAATGGTAAGTACTGCAGGGAATCGAATACGGCCAGGGTGATCGCCCGGATAGGAATTTTCCCAATTTTTTTCCCCCCAATTGGCCTGGGTTTTTTGTCTCTCCCAGGAGATCGCATGGCTGCGGTTGGGGTGGTGTGTAGAATGTTTCAGTATAAGGGATGTCGCAGTTGTGGTGAGGAGGACTGGTTGGGCTGGGCGCTCTTTGCCTTTCCGTCATTGTTCATAGCTTGATATGTAACCTTCAGGGCTGCTGACCAAGGGCCGTGCGGCTCTTTGTCGGCTGGCACGGACACGATGGGCTAAAATGACCTCCTTCTGCGCTGTAAATTTCTGTTTCTATGTTGCAAACACCGTGCTTGAAAAATGTTAGCATGCATAGTTCTGTTTGCACAACAGATCAGGCACCGAAGTGGCTTGTAAATGATCAGCGAATTGTCTCTCAATAAACCTGTAGCGTGTTAATAATTAACCAGAAAATCTGTCAACACCAAACGGTTCAACTGCAACATTTGATCAGGGGACGCTTTCCTTCGGGCCAGTCCCTTTTGGTTAGCGAGCACGCCAGGGTAACTAGCTTTACGGGACTCACCCACTTGACAAAGACTTGCATTTCTATAGCGCCTTTCATGACCTCAGGACATCCCAAGCGCTTTACAGCATATGAAGTACTTTTTCTTTTGAAGTGCAGTCGCTGTTGGAATGTAATGCAGCCGATTTGCGCACAGCAAAGTCTCGCTAATATGTAATAATGTTTTGTTTTTTAAAAAAGTGGTTGAGGGATAAATATTGGCCCCAGGACACCGAGGAACATACTCCTGGCTCTTCTTAGCTCCGGGATGCTTTAATTCCATACGTGAGGGCAGACGGGGCATCGGTTTAATGTCTCACCCAAAAGACGGCACTGCCAACAGTTCGGCGCCCCCTCAGTATTGTCTCTCCGACAGTGTGGTGCTCGTTCAGTACTGCCCCTCCGACAGTACGGCGCACCCTCAGTGCTGCCCCTCCGACAGTGCTCCCTCAGTACTTCCCTTCCGACAGTGCAGCTCTCAGTACCGCCCCTCCGACAGTGCGGCGCTCCCTCAGTACTGCCCCTCTGACAATGCTATGCTCCCTTAGCACTGCTCTTCCGACAGTGCAGCGCTCCTTCAGCACTGCCCCTCTGACAGTGTGGCGCTCCCTCAATACTGCCCCTCCGACAGTGCGGCAGACCCTCAGTACCGCCCCTCCGACAGTGTGGCCCTCCCTCAGTACCGCTCCTCCGACAGTGCGGCGCTCCCTTAGTACCATCCCTCCGACAGTGCGGCGCTCCCTCAGTACCGCCCCTCCGACACTCCCTCAGTACTGCCCCTCTGACAGTGCAGCCCTCTGACAATGTCATGCTCCCTTAGTACTGCCCTTCCGACAGTGCAGCGCTCCTTCAGCACTGCCCCTCCAACAGTGCGGCGCTCCCTCAATACTGCCCCTCCGACAGTGCGGCGCTCCCTCAGTACCGTTCCTCCGACAGTCCCTCAGTACCATCCCTCTGACAGTGCGGTGCTTCCTCAGTACTGCCTCTCCGACAGTGCGGCACTCCCTCGGTACCGCCCCTCCGACAGTGCGGCGCTCCCTCAGTACCGCCCCTCCAACAGTGCGGTGCTCCCTCAGTACCATCCCTCCGACAGTGCGGTGCTCCCTCAGTACTGCCTCTCCGACAGTGCGCCGCTCCCTCAGTACCGCCCCTCCGACAGTCCCTCAGTACCATCCCTCTGACAGTGCGGTGCTTCCTCAGTACTGCCTCTCCAACAGTGCGGCGCTCCCTCGGTACCGCCCCTCCGACAGTGCGGCGCTCCCTCAGTACCGCCCCTCCAACAGTGCGGTGCTCCCTCAGTACCATCCCTCCGACAGTGCGGTGCTCCCTCAGTACTGCCTCTCCGACAGTGCGCCGCTCCCTCAGTACCGCCCCTCCGACAGTGCGACGCTCCCTCAGTACTGCACTGGAGTGTCAGCCTAGATTATGTGCTCACGTCTCTGGAGCGGGACTTCAACCCACAACCTTCTGTCCTTTGACAAGCTGGGGTTGTTCTCCTTGAAGCAGAGAAGGTGGAGAGGAGATTTGATGGCGGGGCTCAAAATTATGAGGGGTTTCGTTGAGAGAAACTGTTCCCATTGGCGGAAGGGTCGAGAACCAGAGGACACAGATTTAAGGTGATTGGCAGATCCAAAGGCAACACAAAGAAAAGGTTTTTTTTTTACACAGCGAGTGGTTAGGATCTGGAATGCGCTGCCTGAGAGGGTGGTGGAGGAGGACTCAATTATGGCTTTCAAATGGGAATTGGATAAGTACCAGAAGGAAAAAACAATGGCAGGGCTATGGGGAAAGGGCGGGAGAGTGGGACTAGCTGGAGTGCTCTTGCAGAGAGCCGGCATGGGCTCGACGGGCTGTATGGCCTCCTTCTGTGCTGTAACTGTTCTATGATTCTCGGAGTAGCTTCTTGACCCAGAGAGCGGTGAGAATGTGGAACTCGCTGCCACAGGGAGGGGTTGAGGCGAATAGCATCGATGCACTCAAGGGGAAGCTGGATAAACACACGTGGGAGAAAGGAATAGACGGATATGGGGGTGGGGGTTGAGATGAAGAGGGGAGGGAGGAGGCTGATGTGTAGCATAAACCCCGGTGGGGCCCAATGACCTGGTTCTGTGCTGTAAATACTGTGTAATTCCACGACGTATAGCACCGTGGTGTTTTTGGGGGTGCGGGATTGGGGAGACCAAACGCACTCCACTAAGCTCCCCATCTCACTTACGTTGCACGTCTCTGTGGGAGAGGGGTGATGTAGAGAGCGGTGAAGAAAGGTTCATTGAGCATCTGGAAGGGGGGGGGGGGAATAAATGGTATAGGAGGCCTCTGCTAGGGTGTCACAGACCTTCCACGTGATGTGGATACAAACCCCCAACTCCTAAAAACGTATTCCCCCTCCCCACACATCATACCAATCATCCTACTTACAATTCAACTTCTGAACCGAAACACAAGATAAATCATTCATTGCATACTTTCAACGATTAACAGACACAGACGACTAAAACCATTTGGTTCAAAATCTGAGGCATCGTGGGAGAACCGGTCGACCTCCCCTAGCATTGCTCACGGGTTCAGACGTCTGCTATAACCCAGCCCTCTTTTAACATCACCGTTCAGGTATACGCAGTGAGGGTGGGGGGAGGAAGCAGTCTAATAAGCCCTTTTGAAATTCTGAAGCAAGGTGGAAAACTTTTCGATATGTGCATAGTTTTGTTTTTGGCTGCTAGTTTGATCCAATCACCCCCCCCTCCCAGCCCACCCCTTTCTTCCCCAAACATCCCAAGCCTCGCCGGGATACAGTCCCCACAGGTGTTTGCATCGGATCTCCTTCCAGCCCAGACTCCCGAGTCGCTGAGGGTTTCAGTGCCGGGATCGGCAGCCTTTCCTCGCCCGGCGACGTCGACTGGGAGAAGTCACAGGCCAGCGATCAGGAGCCCGTTCCCACCTCCCGCACAGCGGCTCCTCGATGGGGGGGGAAAAAAAAATCGCCACACCCAATGTCATGTATTCAACCAGCATTGTAACCCATGTATAATCTGACCTAAGTTGTACACTGTGAGAACAATGACCACTAGGGGGTGAACTTGTGAGAGACACTCCTAACCTGGACCTTCAGGTATAAAAGGGGAAGCTCCACCCACTTCCATCACTCGAGTGCTAAGGAATAAAGGACAGGTCACAGACTGACCTGCACTCAAGTATGGGCCTCGTGTGCATTTATACTGTATAGTAAGGACATATCACCCAAAAAGTAAATTAACCTGGGGGGCGGGGGGGGGGAAACATTGGCGATTTTTTTCTCACCTCCGCTTTTACGGTAGAGGGTAGGGGCGGTCAGGTTGGCGGTGAACCCAACCGCAACTGAGCAGGGATCACATCATGCCATCTGCCCTGTCCTGTCGCACTGGATACCACCCCAGTTCCCTCCTAAGCCTATGCTCCTCATTATTGCTTAGACTACACTGCGTCGGATTCAAGAGGTCTCGCAAATCCTCCCCCACTTTCCCTCCTTCCCGCCCTCTCCCACTCAACACAACACAGAGGTTCGGGGGGGGGGGGGGGGGGGTGTTTGGACAAGGTGGAATTTCTCCATACCCGAGAGCTCGGCATCTGACAACCCTGGGGTGTAACACAGAGAAAGGGAGAGACCAAAAAGAGGCAAAGAGTAGTTTAAACGAGTCGCTAAGATTCTCGGCCTAGTTGCGGCCAACACTCTCCCTCACCTTGACAGATGATCCGGTGACATTCGAGGCCTGTGAAGCTTGGGTGGGACGAAAACAGTGCTGTATGATTCTAACTACCCCCACCCCCTGGCCCTTGCCCCTTTGCTGCAGGGCTATGGGAGGCAGGGGGAGTGGGACTAATTGGAGTGCTTTTAGAGCAGGCACGAAGGCCTGAATTGTCTCCTTTTGTGCTGTATCGCTCTTGGGCCTATTACAGCAGCTATAGAGGAAGCCAGGGCCTTGGTGAGACCACACCTTGAGTATTGTGTACAGTTTTGGTCTCCTAATCTGAAGAAGGACATGCTTGCTATTGAGGGAGTGCAGCGAAGGATCACCAGACTGGTTCCCGGGATGGCAGGACTGGCATATGAAGAAAGACTGGATCGACTAGGCTTATACTCACTGGAATTTAGAAGAATGAGAGGGGATCTCATAGAAACATATAAAATTCTGACTGGATTGGACAGGTTAGATGCAGGTAGAATGTTCCCGATGTTGGGGAAGTCCAGAACCAGGGGTCACAGTCTAAGGATAAGGGGTAAACCATTTAGGACTGAGATGAGGAGAAACTTTTTCACCCAGGGAATTGTGAACCTGTGGAATTCTCTACCACAGAAAGTTGTTCGTTGGATATATTCAAAAGGGAGTTAGATGTGGCCCTTATGGCTAAAGGGATCAAGGGGTATGGAGAGAAAGCAGTATTGGGGTACTGAAGTTGCATGATCAGCCATGATCATATTGAATGGTGGTGCAGGCTCGAAGGGCCGAATGGCCTGCTCCTGCACCTATTTTCTATGTTTCTATGAGAAAGGGCCTCCCGAAACTACAGCGGAGACGCAAATGGGGAGAAATACTGTTGGGCAGTGCCGCCCGCAAGGGGCGGAACAGGAGGGGTCACAGGGTTTCACGCCGGCATGCGCGCCCCTTGGCAAATTCGGTGTGCCAGTACCGGCGGCACTGAGGAGTATTGCTCGGGAGCGCCGCGCTGGTGTGCAACGCCGTCCGGGATACGACGTTTGGTTTGTGCCCCGTCGTGACCCCGCCAGAGAAAGCTGGCGTGCAGAACTGTCCCCAGGAGCTAAGGGAAGGAAGGACTGCGTGAGGTAAGTGTCATCGATAGTTTCGTTTTTTAGCGATTTAACTTTAGTTGGGGAATATTTTTGTTTCGATTCTTTTTTTTTTTGGAGGGTGGCCTCTCTTCGGGCGCTAGGAAACCGGCTCTTTAGCAACGGGATCTCCAGTTGCTCACCAGGCTTAGCGCCCCAAGAGAAGTGTGGAACGCCTCCCTTAGTGTTCCGCTCCACTCTCAGGGAGCTACCCCTGAATTTTGTGGCTGCCGTCGCTAATCATTTTCCGGTGCTAAATTTAGCGGCCGACCGACATTCGAGCCTTAAAAAACCCTCCAACCGGATTTCCAGCCCGATTTGCTTCGCCCTTCGTGTCGACAAGGGCCCGACCTCCCGTTCAGTGACTGGCCCAGAGTGGCAGGGTGAAATTGGGAGCTGCTTATCCAGACCAAGTTGGTTCGCCGGGCACACACAGCAACCCATCACCGCGTTTGCTTCCCCCCCTCGCCGATATAAAAAGGCACATTCCCTCCTTCCAGGGAATCACTCCGCTTTCCGTAACTCCAGAGGGTTTAGGTGCAGAGTCAAGAGATTAAGGGTAGCCCCTTACCCCCAAAACACGTCCCGAAGAATACGCAGGGCTCCAACGAAATGAATACGCAGGGCTTCTACCAAGACAGAGAAACCTGTCCGGACAAGGGCCCACCTGACCCATGAAGGATATATTGGCCTTGGGAGTGCAGCGTAGGTTTACCAAAATGATATCCAGGCGTTAAATTGAAACTTAGAAAATAGGTGCAGGAGTAGGCCATTCGAGCCTGCACCATCATTCAATAAGATCATTGCTGATCATTCACCTCAGTACACTTTTCCTGCTTTCTCTCCATACCCCTTGATCCCTTTAGCCATATCTAACTCCCTCTTGAATATATCCAATGATTACACCAATTAGGGTTGTAGTCTCTGGAATTAAGGGGTGATTTGATTGACGTTTTCAAGATATTTCGGGGAATTGTTAGGGTAGAGAGAAATTTATTTCCACATGGTTGGGGTGTAACGTATGTACCTGTGAGTATGCTCACAGGTTAGATGATCAGTTGATACGTCCGAGCTAGGGTGTCCCTGGAGTTGGAGCACGGTGTCCAGTGGTACCCTCGCGGCCTTCCGCGAGAGGTGGGCACCGGAGGGACTGGAGTGCATCATCACCCGCCCCCGGCAACCAAATTTTAATTTGATTTGTTTTACGTCCAAAATTTAATTTGTTTAATGTCTCAGTTCTAGTGCGCCTTTAATAAAGGGGGCATTTGATTTACAGGTACAACTAAAATAATTGTAGAGCTGTTGAGTGGGAAATGGCTTAGCCAGTCACGTGATGTTCACAAGACTCAATAAAACCCCGGTCAGTTGGGTTCGGGGGATCCACGACGGGGCAGGTGGTTGTGAGCCTGGTGGATGAACTGGTAATGTGTCGTGTGATTGTTAAACCTTTGCTCATAAACCAAGTTTGTAATAGCAATGTGTTGCTATGAATTCTTCAGCAAAGAACCCATGAAGGAGGAAGTACGTTTTTGCTATCGAGGGAGTGCAGCGAAGGTTCACCAGACTGATTCCCGGGATGGCAGGACTGACATATGAGCAGAGACTGGATCGACTAGGCTTATATTCACTGGAATTTAGAAGAATGAGAGGGGATCTCATAGAAACATATAAAATTCTGACAGGACTGGACAGGTTAGATGCAGGAAGAATGTTCCCAATGTTGGGGAAGTCCAGAACCAGGGATCACAGTCTAAGAATAAGGGGTAAGCCATTTAGGACCGAGATGAGGAGAAACTTCTTCACTCAAAGAGAGTTGTGAACCTGTGGAATTCTCTACCATAGAAAGTTGTTGAGGCCAGTTCGTTAGATATATTCAAAAGGGAGTTAGATGTGGCCCTTACGGCTAAAGGGATCAAGGGGTATGGAGAGAAAGCAGGAATGATCAGCCATGTTCAAATTGAATGGTGGTGCAGGCTCGAAGAGCTTGCTCCTGCACCTATTTTCTATGTTTCTAGTACATTACAGGGAAGTCTAGGACGAGGGGGACACAGTCTAAAAATTAGAGCCAGACTTTCAGGAGTGAAATTAGGAAACACGTCTACACACAAAGGGTGGGGTAGAGGTTTGGAACTCTCTTCCGCAAACGGCAATCGATGCTGGGGCTCAAGTATTAATTTTAAATCGGAGATTGATAGATTTTTGTTAACCAAAGGTATCAAGGGATATGGGCCAAAGGCAGGTGGATGGAGTTAGGTCACAGATCAGCCACGATTCACTGAATGGCGGAACAGGCTCGAGGGGCTGAATGTCCTCCTCCTGTTCCTATGCTCACCATCACCTTCTCAAGGGGCAATTAGGGATTGGTAATAAATGCCGGCCTTGCCAGTGATGCCCACATCCCGGGAATGAATTAAAAAAAAAAAAATGTGCATGTGAACATTGGGGGAAAAGGGGATCGGGCTTGGCATGCGGTTCACTCCATAGTCGAATAGCCTGAGGGTTGCACGTGCTGTAGGATTGCGTGGAAGAGTGGGGATTGATCCCAGCATCAGGAAGCCTGGGGGGATGGTGGTGATGGGTGTGAGGGAAAGAGAGATGGGGGGGGGGGGGGGGAAAGAGAGATGGGGGGGGGGAAAGAGAGAGATGGGGGGGGAAAGAGAGAGATGGGGGGGGAGAGAGAGATGGGGGGGGGGGAGAGAGAGATAGAAAGAGAGATGGGGGGGGAGAGAGAGATGGGGGGGGGGAGAGAGAGATGGGGGGGGGAGAGAGAGATGGGGGGGGGGAGAGAGATGGGGAGGGGGGGGGGAGAGAGAGATGGGGGGGGGAGAGAGAGATGGGGGGGGAGAGAGAGATGGGGGGGGGAGAGAGAGATGGGGGGGAGAGAGAGATGGGGGGGAGAGAGAGATGGGGGGGGAGAGAGAGATGGGGGGGGAGAGAGAGATGGGGGGGGAGAGAGAGATGGGGGGGGAGAGAGAGATGGGGGGGGAGAGAGAGATGGGGGGGGAGAGAGAGATGGGGGGGGAGAGAGAGATGGGGGGGGGAGAGAGAGATGGGGGGGAGAGAGAGATGGGGGGGGGGAGAGAGAGATGGGGGGGGGAGAGAGAGATGGGGGGGGGGAGAGAGAGATGGGGGGGGGAGAGAGAGATGGGGGGGGGGGGAGAGAGAGATGGGGGGGGGAGAGAGAGAGATGGGGGGGGGAGAGAGAGATGGGGGGGGGAGAGAGAGATGGGGGGGGGAGAGAGAGAGATGGGGGGGAGAGAGAGATGGGGGGGGAGAGAGAGATGGGGGGGGGGGAAAGAGAGAGATGGGGGGGGAGAGAGAGATGGGGGGGGAGAGAGAGATGGGGGGGGGAGAGAGAGATGGGGGGGGAGAGAGAGATGGGGGGGGAGAGAGAGATGGGGGGGGAGAGAGAGATGGGGGGGGGAAGAGAGAGATGGGGGGGGGAAGAGAGAGATGGGGGGGGGAGAGAGAGATGGGGGGGGAGAGAGAGATGGGGGGGGAGAGAGAGATGGGGGGGGGAGAGAGAGATGGGGGGGGAGAGAGAGATGGGGGGGGAGAGAGAGATGGGGGGGGGAAGAGAGAGATGGGGGGGGGAGAGAGAGATGGGGGGGGGAGAGAGAGATGGGGGGGGGAGAGAGAGATGGGGGGGGGAGAGAGAGATGGGGGGGAGAGAGAGAGATGGGGGGGAGAGAGAGAGATGGGGGGGGAGAGAGAGAGATGGGGGGGGAGAGAGAGATGGGGGGGAAAGAGAGATGGGGGGGGAAAGAGAGATGGGGGGGGAAAGAGAGATGGGGGGGGAAAGAGAGATGGGGGGGGAAAGAGAGATGGGGGGGGGAAAGAGAGATGGGGGGGAAAGAGAGATGGGGGGGGAAGAGAGATGGGGGGAAAGAGAGATGGGGGGGGAAAGAGAGATGGGGGGGAAAGAGAGATGGGGGGGAAGAGAGATGGGGGGGAAAGAGAGATGGAGGGGAAGAGAGATGGGGGGGAAAGAGAGATGGGGGGGGAAAGAGAGATGGGGGGGAAAGAGAGATGGGGGGGGAAAGAGAGATGGGGGGGGAAAGAGAGATGGGGGGGAAAAGAGAGATGGGGGGGAAAAGAGAGATGGGGGGGAAAAGAGAGATGGGGGGAAAAGAGAGATGGGGGGGAAAGAGAGATGGGGGGGAAAAGAGAGATGGGGGGGAAAGAGAGATGGGGGGGAAAAGAGAGATGGGGGGAAAAGAGAGATGGGGGGGGAAAGAGAGATGGGGGGGGAAAGAGAGATGGGGGGGGGAAAGAGAGATGGGGGGGGAAAGAGAGATGGGGGGGGAAAGAGAGATGGGGGGGGAAAGAGAGATGGGGGGGGGAAAGAGAGATGGGGGGGGAAAGAGAGATGGGGGGGAAAGAGAGATGGGGGGGAAAGAGAGATGGGGGGGAAAGAGAGATGGGGGGGAAAGAGAGATGGGGGGGGAAAGAGAGATGGGGGGGGAAAGAGAGATGGGAGGGAAAGAGAGATGGGGGGGGAAAGAGAGATGGGGGGGAAAGAGAGATGGGGGGGGAAGAGAGATGGGGGGGGAAAGAGAGATGGGGGGGAAAGAGAGATGGGGGGGGAAAGAGAGATGGGGGGGGAAAGAGAGATGGGGGGGAAAGAGAGATGGGGGGGGAAAGAGAGATGGGGGGGGAAAGAGAGATGGGGGGGGAAAGAGAGATGGGGGGGGAAAGAGAGATGGGGGGGGAGAGCGAGATGGGGGGGAGAGAGAGATGGGGGGAGAGAGAGATGGGGGGGGAAAGAGAGATGGGGGGGGAAAAGGAGATGGGGAAGAGAGAGATGGCGGGGGAAGAGAGAGATGGCGGAGAGATGAGAGGGGGGAAGAGAGAGATGGCGGGGGGAAGAGAGAGAGGGGGGGGGGGGGGGGGGGGGAAGAGAGATGGCGGGGGGGGGGGGGAAGAGAGATGGCGGGGGGGGGGGGGGAAAGAGAGAGATGGAGATGTGGGGGAGCAGCGCCATGGGGATAAATGTGGACCTCCCACACTCTCGGTGGTGGGAAACGGACCCAAGAGGCCTCCGCGGGAGCGAGGCCGAGAAAGTTGCTGTTTGGGACACTGGCTCCTGGCTCAAGGGTCGGTGACAGCGACTGGTTTAGACGGCCTCGTCCCCCTCCCCCGCTCTCCCCCCGTTAGCAACAACAACTAAAAAAGGACACGGGGGTCAGTTCGTCCACTGGTCGAGTCCCCCAGGCTAGCGGCGGCCGAACGAGGCCGGGCCCTCGGCGGCCATTTTGCTGAACTTCTCCAAAATGTCCTCCGGCGTCAGCCTGGGCAGGCCGCCGTCCAGCGGGCTGCCCTCCACCAGGCTGTTCATGGGGGTGGGGGGCAGCTGGGGGGCATCGTCGTCGTGGCAGGGGTCCTCGGCGCAGCCCGCCCGCCCCTCATCGTCGTCCCAGGCCCGGCAGTTGTGCCCGGACTCCGGCTGCCCCGCCTCGCGGGCCGCCAGTAAGGCCGCGACAATCGGCAGCACCTTCTTGCGGGACGCCAGCTGGTTACCCTGGTGGTAGGCGTCGATTTCCGGGCAGGGGCTGTACATCGGGGCCAGCCTCAGCGACGGCACCTCCACATCCTCCAACCCGCGGCTCACCTGCAATCACAGAATCAGAGAGGCCATTCTGCCCATTTACTAGCTGCAACCCAGGACTAGCCCCCTTTCCCCCCCCAGTCCCGCAACTCCCGATGCGTCCGCTATTTATCTGCTAATGCGTCTGCTATTTATCTGCTAATGCGTCTATCCGTCGTGTGTGTTTATCACGCGTGCCCAGACACGAGACTCCCAAAGCAAGCGCTCTACTCGGAACTCCTTCACGGCAAGCGAGCCAAAGGTGGGCAGAGGAAACGTTACAAGGGACACCCTCAAAGCCTCCCTGATAAAGTGCAACATCCCCACCGACACCTGGGAGTCCCTGGGCCAAAGACCAGTCCGCCCTAAGTGGAGGAAGTGCATCCGGGAGGGCGCTGAGCACCTCGAGTCTCGTCGCCGAGAGTGTTCAGAAACCAAGCGCAGGCAGAGGAAGGAGCGTGCGGCAAACCAGTCCCACCCTCCCCTTCCCTCAACCACTGTCTGTCCCACCTGTGACAGGGACTGTGGCTCTCGGATTGGACTGTTCAGCCACCTAAGGACTCATTCTAAGAGTGGAAGCAAGTCTTTCTCGATTCCGAGGTACTGCCTATGATTGATTATCCAGCTTCCCCTTAAATGCATCGATACTATTCACCTCAACCATTCCCTGTGGCAGCGAGTTCCACATTTTCACCACTCTGGCTGAGGCGGTTTCTCCCGAATTCCCGACTGGATTTACTAATGACTGTCTTATATTGATTGCCCCCTAATTCTGGTCTCCCTTGCAAGTGGAAACATCTCGATATCCCATTCCCGTTTGAAAGTCACTATTCAATCTGCTTCCACTGCTCTTCCAGCAACAACTCGCTGCGTTAAAAAAAAAACATTCTCCTCCGCTCCCCCTCTGGTTCTTTTCCCAATTACCTTAAATGTGTGTCCTCTGGTTAAGAATCGAAGAAATAGGAGCGGGAGTAGGCCATTTGGCCCCTCGAGCCTGCTCCGCCATTCAGTAAGATCACGGCTGATCTTCTAGCCTCAACTCCACTTCCCTGCACTATCCCCATATCCCTTGATTCCCTTAATATCCAAAAATCTATCGGTCTCTGCCTTGAATATACTCAACGACTGAGCCTCCATAGAAGGTAGAGAATTGCAAAGATTCACCACCCTCTGAGTGAAGAAATTTCTCCTCGTCTCAGTCCTAAATGGCCGACCCCTTATCCTGAGACTGTGTGACCCCTGGTTCTAGACTCCCCAGCCCGAGGGAAACATCCTCCCTGCATCTACCCTGTCAGGACCTGTAAGAATTGTGTATGTTTCAATGAGATCACCTCTCATTCTTCTAAACTCTAGAGAATATCGGCCTAGTCTACTCAATCTCTCCTCATAGGACAATCCCCCCATCCCAGGAATCACAGGAATCAGTCTGGTGAACCTTCGTTGCACTCTCTCAATGGTAAGTATATCCTTCCTTAGGTAAGGAGACCAGAACTGTGTACACAATACTCCGGGTGTGGTCTCACCAGGGGCCGATATAAGACGTCTTTACTCTTATCCTCCTGCCTGTTTCTCCTTATCTACTCTCCCTAAACCCTCGATTAAGTCTCCACCTTAACCTTCTCTGCTCTAAGTAGAACAACCCCAGCTTCTCCAGTCTCTCCACATCACTGAAGTCGCTCATCCCTGGGACCATCCTGGTAAATCTCCTCCGCACCCTCTCCAAGGCCTTGACATCCTTCATAAAGTGTGCGGTGCCCAGAATTGGACACAATACTCCAGCTGGGGCAGAACCAGTGATTTATAAAGGTTTAACATAAGTTCCTTCCTTTTCTGATTGATTCCTGGGATGGCAGGACTGCCGTATGAGGAGAGATTGGGTCGACTGGGCCTGTATTCACTGGAGTTTAGAAGAATGAGAGAGGATCTCATTGAAAGGTATAAAATTCTGACGGGGTTGGACAGACTGGATGCGGGGAGGATGTTTCCCCCGGGGCTGGGAAGTCTAGAACAAGGGGTCACAGTCTCAGGATACGGGGTAGGAAATTTAGGAGCGAGATGAGGAGAAATGTTTTCACTCAGAGGGAGGTGAACCTGTGGAATTCTCTACCACAGAAGGCTGTGGAGGCCAAGTCACTGAATATATTTAAGAGGCAGATAGATAGATTTCTAGACACAAAAGGCATCAAGGGGTATGGGGAGAAAGCGGGAATATGGTGTTGAGATAGAGGATCAGCCATGATCATATTGAATGGCGGAGCAGGCTCGAAGGGCCGAATGGCCGACTCCTGCTCCTAGTTTCTATGTTTTGTACTCTATTTATAAAGCCCAGGATTCTGCATGGTTTTTAACAAAATAAAAGAACAGCCTTCAAAGATTTGTGTATGTGAACCCTCAGATTGTAATACAACAATATATATATCAATCAGCAATGTTCCCGTTAAGCTCCATGGCCACACAGCGCTCTGCAGCTCCTGGCTTTTAAACAGGAACAACCACGTGTGTTCGTACTTTGAAAGGACGACTTACAGAAGACACATCAAGTCGCTGGAGATATATCACCAACGATGTCTCCGCAAGATCCTGCAAATCCCCTGGGAGGACAGACGCACCAACATCAGCGTCCTTGCCCAGGCTAGCATCCCCAGCATTGAAGCACTGACCACACTCAATCAGCTCTGCTGGGCGGGCCACATTGTCCGCATGCCAGACAAGAGGCTCCCAAAGCAAGCGCTCTACTCGGAGCTTCTTCATGGCAAACGAGCCAAAGGTGGGCAGCGGAAACGTCACAAGGACACCCTCAAAGCCTCCCTGGTGAAGTGCGACATCACCACTGACGCCTGGGAGTCCCTGGCCGAGGTGGAAAAAGTGCATCCGGGAGGGGGTTGATCTCTTCGAATCTCAACGCTGCGAGCGTGAAGAGGTCAGGCGCAGGCAGCGGAAGGAGCGTGCAGCAAATCAGTCCCACCCCCCTTCCCCCGACGATTATCTGTCCCACCTGTGACAGAGACTGTGGCTCTCGTGTTGGGGCTGTTCAGCCACCAAAGAACTCACTTTGGGAGTGGAAGCAGGTCTTCCTCGATTCCGAGGGACTGCTTATGTATGAATGAATGAATGAATGAATACTTTGAAAGAGCTGCACAGTGCTGACGGCAGGTACAGCAGGAGCGGTGAGGTCGGGGCGAAGGAGCGACGAGAGTTCGTAGGGGGGGCGTGATCGGGGCCCAGGAGAGGCGAGGGCCCAGGGGCAGCACGGGCCCAGCCCACACTGCGATGTGTGTGTGCACTAGGTCCGTGCAGCAGAGCTGGTCTCCAGTCGTCCTGGTTAACCCTTGCCACTGGACCAAGACCTCGCTCTGTCAAGCCCGTGTTGTAGCTTGTGTGCAACGGTCACCCCACGTTAAAAAAATCCACGCACAGGCATCTTCCACCCTTCAGGATGTAGTTCGGGACCTGGAATATCAGGTCCTTCATTGAAACACCTGTGAACTCATCCTTTTTTGGCGTGGAAGCAAGTCATCCTCGTTTCGAAGGACTGCCTATGATTATGGTGAATATCCAGAATAGTTCCAGAGTTGTCGCAGTTTATCAGGGAGGCTTTGAGGGTGTCGTTGTAACGTTTCCGCTGCCCACCTTTGGCTCGTTTGCTGTGGACGAGTTCCAAGTAGAGCGCTTGCTTTGGGAGTCTCGTGTCTGGCATGCGAACTACATGGCCTGCCCACATGGTACATGAATATAACAATATATTAATCAAAACACGTGGTCAGTAACGTTCCCTTTAAGCTCCGGGGCCATGAGGGACTCTGCAGCTCCCATGCAGGCGGCTCACCAGCTTTTAAAGGGGAACAAGCGGGCGTGAGCCGTACTGTGAGTGGGCCGCGCAACACCCCCAAACTGGCTCTGGACCTTCAACCAGGTGGGGTGGGGGAGGCTCTCCGAATCTTGCCGTACGTCTTATGTCCCCACAGTAGAGCCGAGACAGACCGCCCGGTGTTCCAATCCCCTTCCCCCACCGACGCGCGCTCTCAAAACGTACCAACTCTCTCAGGTCGCCGCGCGGACTGTAGACGGCCAGCTGCCGGAACGGCTCGTTCTTCTGGCTGAAGGAGATGGTCATGGCGATCAGAACGCCGTAGCCCCTCGCCCGGCAGAATTCCTCAAACTCCTGCTTCAAGCGAGGCCGCGCCAGCAATTCCTGCGGGAAAGGGGGGGAGGGGTCAAGGGTCAGGTCACCTCGATTGGGCCACGGCGGCGGGGCACAGCCAGATGTGCGCCACGAGCCACGGCTATCCGACCACGGAGTGCATCGCATTCCAAGCCCCTATCCCATTCTCCCACCCACCCCCCAAAACGCTCACTTGCAATTCTAAAAAAAATTCAGTCCTGGGAGGTGGGTGTCGCTGATAGGGCCGGCCTTTACTGCCCATCCTTAATTCCTCCTTCAGAAGGTGGTGGTGAGCATAGGAACAGGAGGAGGCCATTCAGCCCCCTCGAGCCTGTCCCGCTAGTCAATCAGATCGCTACTGATCCTGTGTCTTAACTCCATCCACCCACCTTGCTCCATATCCCTTAATATCCTACAAATTTCTATCAAGCTCAAATTTTCAATTGACCCCCGGCCGCAACAGCTTTTTGAGGGAGAGCGTTCCAGATTCCCGCTCCTCTTTGTGTGAAGAAGGGATTCCGGACATCACCCCTGAACGGCCTGGCTCTAATTTTAAGGTTAGGCCCCCATGTTCTGGACTCCCGCTCCCTCCCCTCCCCACACCAGAGGAAATAGTTTCCTCTATCTACCATATCAAATACTTCAATCATCTTAAACATCTCGATTAGATCTCCCCTTAATCTTCTGTTCTCGCCCGAGGAAATACAAGCCCAGCCCGTAGAGAAAAACTTTCATTTATGGAGCGTTTTTCACTACCCAAGGACGTCCCAAAGCGTTTTATTAAGTGCAGCCACGGTTGCAATGTGGAAAATGCAAGCGGCCCTCATGATCTAACCCTTTAAGCCCCCGGGATCATTGTGGTGAATCTGCGTTGCGCCCCCTCCAAAGCCAGTATAGCCTTCCGGAGGTTTACGCACATTGCCAGCTTGAGACGCAGTATGGAACAGCAGAAAAAAGAAAACTGATTTCAAACTCCGATGGGCTAAATGCTCTTTTGTGTTTGAAGAAATCAGGCATGTGTCAGCTGTGACTCAGTGGGTCATACCTCTGAGTCAGAGGTTCGTGGGTTCAAGTCCCAGCTCCAGGGACTTGAACACAAAATCCAAGCGGACACTCCTAGTGCAGTACTGAGGGAGCGCCGTTCTACGCTGTTGGAAGGGCAGTGCTGAGGGAGCGCCGTACTGCGCTGTCGGAGGGGCAGTGCTGAGGGAGCGCCGCACTGCGCTGTCGGAGGGGCAGTACTGAGGGAGTGCCGCACTGCGCTGTCGGAGGGGCAGTACCGAGGGAGTGCCGCACTGCGCTGTCGGAGGGGCAGTACCGAGGGAGCGCCGCGCTGCGCTGTCGGAGGGGCCTTGCTGAGGGAGTGCCACACTGCGCTGTCTGAGGGGCAGTACCGAGGGAGTGCCGCACTGCGCTGTCGGAGGGGCAGTGCTGAGGGAACGTCGCTCTGCGCTGTCGGAGGGGCAGTGCTGAGGGAGTGCCACACTGCGTGTCTGAGGGGCAGTACCGAGGGAGTGCCACACTGCGCTGTCGGAGGATCAGTACTGAGGGAGCGCCGCACTGCGCTGTCGGAGGGGCAGTACTGAGGAAGTGCCGCACTGTCGGAGGGGCAGCAGTGAGGGAGCGCCGCACTGTCGGAGGGGCAGCACTGAGGGAGCGCCGCACTGTCGGAGGGGCAGCACTGAGGGAGCGCCGCACTGTCGGAGGGGCAGCACTGAGGGAGCGCCGCACTGTCGGAGGGGCAGCACTGAGGGAGCGCCGCACTGTCGGAGGGGCAGCACTGAGGGAGCGCCGCACTGTCGGAGGTGCCGTCTTTCGGATGAGATATTAAGCCGAGGCCATTTCTGCCCTCTCAGCTGGACGAGAAAGATCCCATGGGCACTATATCGAAGAAGAGCAGGGGGAGTTCTCCCCGGTGTCCTGGGACCAATATTTATCCCTCAAATCAACATCACTAAAACAGATGATCTGGGTCATTATCACATTGCCGTTTGATCTTATGTATGTATCAATGTAAGATCACATTGATCTTACTGTGCGTAATTTGAGCTGCCGCGTTTCCTACATTACAACAGTGACTACACTCCAAAAGTACTTCATTGGCCGTAAAGTGCTTTGGGACGTCCTGGGGTTGATAAAGGTGCTGTAGACAGATCCATCAAACGTTCCTACCTCAAGCTTCATGTAGACGGCACTGATAGCCAAGCGAAGCTCCCCGCTTGACACAACCTTCAAGTCTTTCCTGAGCATTTGCTCGGTGGTCAGCCCTGGACAGAACAAAGCGATTTATAATGATGGGACAGAATTTCGCTCCCTCCTGCACCCCCCTCGACAATCTTTATTTGCTCTCAAATAGGTGTCAGCTGCGGCTCAGTAGGTAGCACCCTCTCTCTCGCCTCGGAGGCAGGAGGTTGTGGGTTCGAGTCCCACCCCAGGGACCCGAGCACATAAACCCACGCCGACACTCCAGTCTTAACACAGGGCACAGATTGACGATAATCGGCGATGGAACCAGAGGGGGAAGATGAGGAGAGCGTTTTTACGTAGCGAGTTGGCGTGATCTGGAACGCGCTGCCTGAAAGGGCGGTGGGAGCAGATTCAATGGTGGCTTTCAAACGGGGAATTTGAAAAGGAAATGTTTGCAGGGCTGCGGGGGAAGTGAGAAGGGGAGAGGAGTGTGCGCTCTGGCTCAGCGAGTAGCCCTCCTGTCTTCTTTCTTGCCGGTGATCAGGATCACGGCGTCTCGGAGATCCCCCAGCGCGCTCTCCTCCCTCCAGACAAGAGATGAGGTCATGGACTCGGGCCAAGAGTACTTCTCCGCCATGCTTTATTGCTTCGGCGGGGATTCCATCTGCTCTGGAAGCCTTGTTGTTTTTCAGCTGTCAGATGGCCTTTTCCAACCCACGTCGGGCTTTGGATTGTGCCAGGCGATGGTAGGCAGCATGCTGTGGGATGGAGTCAAGGACACTCGCGTCAAAGACAGCGTCTCGGTTAAGGAGGTCTTCGAAGTGCTCCTTCCAGCGGGCAATGACTGCCTCCCTGTCCTTGATAAACACCTCTCTGTTCTTAGCTCTCAGTGGGAGTCTTGCGTTAGGATGGGAAATTCCCAAGCTTAAAAAGCCAGCCCGGGAGCTCTCCGCGAGGCGGCTGGGGGAGGGTTGGGGAGAATGTTTTTTTTTTAAAAAGCCACAAAAAACATGCCCAAAACATCGCAAAAAAAAAATTAAAAGTTAAAAACAATCACGCTTGCCCGAGGCGGACATTACTCAACCCCTCCGCTGTCGGTATCGTTGCACTGCCCGATTTCCCAGGCGGTCAGCGCAGGACGCGGACGGGAATCAAAACTCGCGCCGGTGTCACAACTGGGGGGCGCTGCACGCCAGGCGCAGCTCTCCGCACCGTTGCTAAACCGGACCCCGAGGATCGCTGCCGGGGCGCTGGAGGCTGGCCGCGCGCCCACAACACCTGACCACCGCCACTGAACCAGGGCGTAAAACGCAGCCGAAAAATCCAACTGTCCCTGGAGCGAGACTCGAACCCACGACCGTCTGACTCGGAGGCGAGAGTGCTGCCCACTGAGCCACGGCTGACAAGAGGAAAATAACCGATGCTTCGGGGGGGGATCTTGTGACACCGCACCTGGAGTATTGTGCGCCGTTTGGGTCTCCTTACCCAAGGAAGGATGTACTTGCCATAGAGGGAGTGCAGCGAAGGTTCACCAGACTGATTCCTGGGATGGCAGGACTGTCGTATGAGGGTCGACTGGGCCTGTATTCACTAGCGTTTAGAAGAATGAGAGGGGATCTCCTTGAAATGTATAAAATTCTGACGGGGTTGGACAGACTGGATGCGGGGAGGATGTTTCCCCGGGGCTGGGAAGTCTCGAACGAGGGGGTCACAGTCTCAGGATACGGGGTAGGAAATTTAGGACCGAGATGAGGAGAAATGTTTTCACTCAGAGGGTGGTGAACCTGTGGAATTCTCTACCACAGAAGGCTGTGGAGGCCAAGTCACTGAATATATTTAAGAGGGAGATGGATAGATTTCTAGACACAAAAAGTATCAAGGGGTATGGGGAGAGAGCGGGAATATGGTGTTGAGAGAGAGGATCAGCCATGATCATATTAAATGGCGGAGCAGGCTCGAGGGGCCGAATGGCCGACTCCTGCTCCTATTTTCTATGTTTCCCCAATATTTCTCTTCTCCCCCCTCCCTTCTCGCCCCACCACGCGCGCACACGATTAGTCTCGTGTAACTGGGACAGCGGCAGTTACCGCTGACGTCGAACTTGGCTTTCTGCAGTGACTCGAATGCAGTGGCTCTGGGCGGGAGATCGCAAAACCGGGATTCCAAGACGGCCACGTACTCCGTGTCCTTCGGTGTGACCTTCCCCGCCTCGGGAGCCATGTTGATGCAGTCCAGCACGATGGTACCTGCAGGAGACAAGCAGTGAAGGAGTCAGCCTTCCTCCCAAACAATTACTACAAAGTATTACAAAATATTAATCGCACAGAAACAGGCCACTGGGCCCAATGGGGTCCGTGCCGATGTTTATGCTCCACACGAACCTCTATCCCACCCCTCCACATCTCACCCCATCAACAAATCCTTCTATTCCTTTCTCCCTCATGTGTTTTATATAGCTTCCGCTGGAACAACAACTTGTAATTATATAGCGCCTTTAACGTAGTGAAACGTCCCAAGGCGCGGCGCAAGAGTGTTGTGTGATACAAATTTGACACTGATCCGCATAAGGAGAAATTAGGGCAGTTAACCAAAAGCTTGGTCAAAGAAGTAGGTTTTAAGGAGCATCTTGAAGGAGGAAAGAGAGGTGGCGAGGTTTAGGGAGGGAGTTCCAGAGCTTGGGGCCCAGGCAACAGAAGGCCAGCGATTATAATCAAGGATGCTCAAGAGGGTAGAATGAGAGGAGCGCAGACATCTCGGGGGATTGTGGGGCTGGAGGAGATTACAAAGATAGGGAGGGGCGAGGCCCTGGAGGGATTTGAAAATAAGGATGAGAATTTTGAAATCGAGGCGTTGCTTAACCGGAAGCCAAGGTCAGCGAGCACAGGGGGTGATGGGTGAGCGGGACTCGGTGCGAGTTAGGACATGCAGGTACAGCAAGCAATTAAGAAAGCAAATGGTATGTTGGCCTTCATTACAAGAGGATTCGTGTACAGGAGCAAGGACGTCTTACTGCAATTATATCGGGCCCTGGTATTATGTATTATGTACAGTTTTGGTCTCCTTACCTAAGGAAGGATATACTTGCCATTAAGGGAGTGCAACGAAGGTTCACCAGACTGATTCCTGGGATGGGGGGATTGTGCTGTGAGGAGAGATTGAGTAGACTGGGCCGATATTCTCTAGAGTTTAGAAGAATAAGAGGTGATCTCATTGAAACATACACAATTCTGACAGGGCCTGACAGGGTAGATGCAGGGAGGATGTTTCCCCCGGGCTGGGGAGTCTAGAACCAGGGGTCACACAGTCTCAGGATAAGGGGTCGGCCATTGAGGACTGAGATGAGGAGGAATTTCTTCACTCAGAGGGTGGTGAATCTTTGGAATTCTCTGCCTCAGAGGGCTATTGAGGCTCAGTCGTTGAGTATATTCAAGACAGAGATCGATATATGTTTGGATATTAAGGGAATCAAGGGATATGGGGATCGGGCGGGAAAGTGGAGTTGAGGTAGAAGATCAGCCATGATCTTATTGAATGGCGGAACAGGCTCGAGGGGCTGAATGGCCGACTCCTAATTCTTATGTTCTTATGCTATTCATCTCAACTACTCCCTGTGGTAGCTAGCTCCACTCTTTGGGTAAAGGGATTTCTCCTGAATTGTCCATCGGATTTATTGGTGACTATCTTATATCGATGGCCCCGACATGAGACGCAAAGTTATTGAACCCAGACATAGATTCCTCTTCACCGACAATGGCTCTCGACCTCTCCCCCCAACACTCGGAAATAAAACCACGCTCCCACCCACACGTCCGAGGAACCCCTTACTGCGCAGTATGTAGGCGAGCTGCTTGTCCAGAATGTCGGGCGCTCTCTGGATAATCCGCTCGGTTACCAGCGTCGCGCAGGACCCCATGGGCTCAGCAGTCACCACGCAGCCAGGGGTGAAAGGTCGCTCCACGGGCCGGTGGTCAATCACCTCCGTCACCACTTCCTCCAGCGCGGCGTCACCTCTGTGGGGTGGAAGAGAGAAATACTGTAAATGCACATTGACACACTTAAGGGCAAACACCCAGCACAAATGGCTCCCAATACCCACCCTAACTGCATCAGCCGTGGCTCAGTGGGTAGCACACTTGCCACTCAGTCAGAAGGTTGTGGGTTCAAGTCCCACTCCAGGGGCTTTGCCTGAAAGAGAGTGTTGCCTCTTTTGGACAGTGGAGGAAAGGATGTTCCGAACATGGCCCTCATCCTGACAGCCACGTTTGTGTGCAGCTGCATCAAGCTGTGCACAGACCCACGGTACGCAAACACCAAATGTCACTACGTGCTGAGGTTCTACCTGTCCCCGGCGTTGCGAAGGATGGACCTGGCCATGCTGCCGCGAAACGCCCCCACCAGTTGGACCATGCCTGTCCACCTGTCCTTCGTGGAAAAGTTTTTCACAAAAAACCCCTTTGACCACAAGGCCATAAAACAGTGGTCAGCACGTAACGTCCTGGACGCCCTACGAAAGGAGAGGGTGGACCCTGTCAGGTGGTTCCCTGAGCGGACTGTCGAACTCGTTTGGCAGAACGTCTCATCGCCAGAGCTTTCACACAAGCACCAAGACGTAGCTTGGTTGGCGGTGAGGAGGGCCTTACCCGTCAGAGCCTTCATGCACAGCCGACGTCTCAGCAGCACGGCACGGTGCCCCCGAGTCGGCTGCGGGGCGGACGAGACTGTCACCCATCTCCTTCAGGATTGCCCCTTCGCAAGGCAGGTTTGGAAAGAGATGCAGTGGTTGCTGTCGAGGTTCATCCCGAGCAGCTCCGTAACACAGGACTCTGTGCTCTACGGGCTGTTCCCAGGGACACACACCCAGACAGACATCACCTGCTGCTGGAGGGCCATCAACTCGGTCAAAGACGCTCTTCGGTCTTGCCGAGACTTGCTGGTCTTCCAGAGCAAGGAGATGTCCACGTCTGCGTGTTGCAGACTGGCGCAATCCAAGATCCAGGATTACGTGCTGAGGGACGTACTTAAAATTGCAGCCGCCGCAAAGGCACGGTGGGGAAGGGCCACAGTTTAAAGCCCTTCTGCAACGGTAAACACGGGGGCAGGAATCAGTACAAAACTCCCCTCGGGCCGCACTTGTAACTTCTTTTTTGTGTACATGGAGCACCATGATCTGTAAACACCTGTGTAGTGCCATGTACAATGCAAGTTCTGTTTTGTAATGCACGTTGAAAAGAAAAATGTAAATGTACCGTCACCCATTCCGTGTACTGTACAGTGACACAAGTAATGTAATTTGTTGAATGTACTACAAGGTATCCCGTATTGTACCAAATTGTACTTGAAATGAAAAGCAAGGAAATGTATAGAACGGAACTGCCGTCAGCACCCAAATGCTGACCGCAGCTAAACATACTGAACTGCTTTTGAATGTACTTTACAGATTTTTTATATGAATAAAGTATATTTTGAAATAAAAAAAAGAGTGCTGCCTCTTTTCATGCATTGCTGCTCAAAGGCTATCGCTTCTCGGCCTTTTGGCTAAGATCAAGTGTAGTATCTGTTGATTGGGCATTCATATGCAGATTGACTGATTGCAGAAACTCGTATTTCCAGTTTTGCTGGCTCTGGCCTTTTGGCTTGGGCCAAGTGCCAATTGGAGAGAAGAGGAAAATCTGCATGTCGACCGACCAGTGGGCGGGCCCAAGGTGCCGGACTGGCACCACAACAGATTGAGGGCTTCGGCCAAAATACACATCGAAAGGAGGAATCTGCAACCCGGATAGCGGCTAACCGAGCGGCGAACCAGGGCATCCGAAACACCATCCGAGTGACGGTGAAGTAAGTGGAAGGACAGGCAACGATCAACCGGGACCTGTTCGTGAAGAAAATCCTGCTGGGAACATGCGGCATGAAAGTGGCCGACATCTTCGCCTTGCAGGACCTCCCGAAGAGAGGTTACGTCGATGTGACCTTCAGAATCGTCACCCTCTGCCTGAAGTTCCTGAAGGGACTGAAGGAGGCGAGTGAGCCGCTGCGCTCAGTGCTAACTTGGGAGCCACTGTTCACCCTCCCGTCACAGAGAAGACGCACTATCACAGTGCAGATGTACAACCCCCACATCCCAGTCATTGATGTGCTGACTTTCCTCGCCAGGTATGTCGATGGGGCAGGAAACAGCAGCGAATTGAAAGACTTGCACGGGATATGGATCAGCAAGCGCCAGATCCAGGTCACCATGAAGGTGGACGCCAGCGGAACCATCCTGCATCCCCCCTCGCTTCGCCATCGGAGGAAGTCGGGGCTACACGGTGTACGCTGGCCAACCCAACGTGTGCCGGACCTGCGGGAAGGCAGGCCATGTGGCGGCAAGCTGCAAAACTCTCATCTGCCGAAACTGCAAGAACGAAGGCCACCAGACAAAGGACTGTAAGGAGACCAAGTGCTGCAACCTCTGTGGTCTGGCTGGGCACCTTTACAAAAACTGCCCCAAACGCAACTTCAGCTATGCGCAGGCAGCAAAGAACATTGCACCAGAGGAGGAGGAAGCTGAGGAACACAACGCTCCAGAGGAGAGCCACACCCTCCCCCCCACCCCGACCAACGCCCCCGTGGACTCGGAACAAGTCGGTGAGGAAGACAAGCCTGCCACGGCGAGCTGCGAGACACCAGCGGCCAGCAGCGAAGCTCTCCCCCAGCGCACCGAGTCCAGGAACGAGGAAGGGGGATGGGAGACCCGTCAAGAAAAAGGCCCACAAGCGTCAGGAGAACAGGCGAGCAAGGGCCCCTGCGGGAACGACAGGGAAGAGGCGGCTCGCAACCTCGACAGACAGCAGCGGCGGCAGCTCGTCTGATGAGGAAAGGCGAGAAAAAGCCTCTCACCACCGACACCAAAGCAAGAGGCAACACGCCAACCCACAGCCACAGGCGACCGGGAGCGGTGAGGCGACCAACGCAGACCCGCTCCGGGAACCCGCGAGCAGCGAAGCGTTCAGCGCACACGAGCTCCGGAACCCCGGGAGCGGAGAAGCGACCAACGCAGACCAGCTCCGGGATAACGGGAGCAGCGAAGTGCCCAGCGCACACCCCACCTCCGGAATACCGGGAGCGGAGAAGCGACCAACGCACACCAGCTCGAGACCGCCGCGACTGAGGAAAAGAGGGAACCACCAACACCAGGCGAGGACAGTGCAGAGGACATATCGGACTTTATCGCAGCACTGCAGCAGTCCCCTGGTCGAAACACCCCCACGGCAGGGGATGACGACCACGCCAGCCCAGGTGCAGTAGACTTTCATAGTAATAACCTACACATGCTGGAACTGGCCGTTGAGCAGTTCTTGGACTTAAAGGACAATTTATGTGAAGTGTAATGTTTGTAACTGTAAACAGTAACGTTAAAATGGATTTAAAAATTGCTACTATTAACGTGCATAGCGTAAAATCCACTACGCGATGTGTCTGCACCTTGGGGTACCTCGCCAAGGTCAAAGCGGACCTGCTGTTCTTGCAGGAGTGCGGTCTGTTGCACTCCAGCAGTTACCGGCAGTGGTCACGATGGTGGGCCCATGGACCATCCATATGGTCAGGAGGCAACGACTGCCGGGCTTCCGGCCTGGGCATTCTGCTGCGGGGAGGCCACTTCACCATCACCGAAGTTAAGGAGGTGGTGGGCGGCCGCCTCCTCGTAGCAGATGTAATGTACAAAAACTCCCCTCTCAGGTTAATTAACGTTTACGCCCCAGCTCTCAAAAACGAGCGGCTGGCCCTCTTCCAGCAGCTCCCACTGCTACTGGCGACGTCCAGGCCGGTCATTCTGGGCGGTGACTTCAACTGCATCATCGATGCGGCTGGACGATCCAGCAGAGCTGACAGCAAACTGGACGCCACGTCCAGACTCCTGACGGATGCGGTAAAAGACGCCAAGCTGTGCGACGTCTTCAGCAACCCTGCAGACGGAGCACCGCTCAGATACACCTGGTCGAGACCAGACGGGTCCGTCCATTCCAGAATAGACTTCCTGTTTGTGTCCCACACGCTCAAGGTCAGATCCACCGACGTCACGCTGGTGTTCTTCTCTGACCACTGCCTCCTACTGGCCGACTGTCGCCCACAGGAAAACCAGAAAGTTGGCAGAGGGATATGGAAGCTGAACGTGAAACTGTTGACTCCGGAAAATGTGGAAGAACTCAAGAGGGATTACAAAGGCTGGAGAACCGTAAAGCCCCTCTGCGATTCCCCGATGCACTGGTGGGAAACAATCAAGACAAACATCAAGAGGTTCTTCATCCTCAAAGGTGTTCAGGAGGCGAGAGGGAGACAGAGGGAATTGTCCCAACTCCAGACGAATATGCAAAACCTGCTCCTGTTGCAGTCGATGGGGGTCGATGTCGCGAAGGAACTCGAAGAGGTGAAGGGCCAGCAAGCCTCGCTCTTTGCCTCAGAGTCCTCCAAGATCATCTTCCGCTCCAGAGTCCGCTCCGTCGAGCAGGATGAGACGTGTTCGCGCTTCTTCTTCCAAAAGGTACACAGGGGGAGCTCTGTGATCACCAGCCTAAAGGAAGAAGACGGTTCTGTGACGTCTTCGCAGCCTGACATGCAGAGGATCAGCAAATCCTTCTATGCCGGGCTGTATGATGTCAAGCCCACAGACCGCGCGGCCTCCCAGTCGTTCCTGTCGTCTATCACGGAGGTCCTAAATGACAGTGAGCAGGAGAGTCTGGATCACCCGTTAACTCTGGACGAGATGACAAAGGCCGTCTGGTCCCTTGCAACGAGTAAAACTCCCGGAAGCGACGGCTTACCAGTCGAGTTGTATTCGGCTCTGTGGGACTGGATGGGCCCAGACCTGCTGGAAGTGTACTGGGGTATGCTTCTGGCTGGTAGTATGTCAGAATCAATGAGGAAAGACATCATCACCCTCATCTACAAGCAGAAGGGGGAGAGGGAGGAAATCAAAAACTGGCGGCCCATTTCGCTGCTCAATGTGGACTACAAGATCCTGTCAAAGGTCATCGCCAACAGGGTCAAGTCTGCTCTTGAGCTGGTGATTCACCCGGACCAGACCTGCGCTGCCCCTGGCAGGAAGATCTCTGATAGCCTGGCGCTACTCAGGGATACGATCGCCTACGTGCGGGACAGGAGGGTGGACATCTGCTTAATCAGCTTAGACCAGGAGAAGGCCTTTGACAGGATATCGCACATGTACCTGACGGACGTGCACTCCAAAATGGGGTTTGGGGAGGGTATCCGGAATTGGAGCCAACTGCTCTACAGAGACATCAGTAGCGCAGTTCTAATCAACGGGTGGGAAACTCAAAGCTTTCCGATCAGATCTGGAGTCAGGCAAGGCTGTCCCCTCTCTCCTCTGTCTTGTTTGTGTGTTGTATCGAGCCCTTTGCCGGGTCCATCAGGAAGGATGCCGGCATTAGAGGGGTGACGATCCCAGGCAACGGAGGCACTCAGGTCAAGACCTCCCTGTACATGGACGACGTAGCCATCTTTTGCTCGGATCCGCAGTCGGTCCGCAGATTGCTCACAATCTGCGACCAGTTTGAACTGGCCTCGGGAGCGAAGGTCAATCGCAGCAAGAGCGAGGCCATGCTCTTTGGCAACTGGGCCGACCGATCCTTTATTCCCTTCACCGTTAAGCCAGATTACCTGAAGGTGTTGGGAATATGGTTCGGAGCGGACGGGGCGTGCGCCAAAAACTGGGAAGAGCGTATCGCCAAAGTGAAGCAAAAGCTGGGATGGTGGAAGCTGTGCTTCCTCTCCATGGCAGGAAAGAACCTGGTCATCAGGAGTGAGGTGCTCTCGGTGTTGCTACACGTGGCACAGGTTTGGCCCATCTCTCGCTCCTGTGCCGCGGCAGTTACCCGGGCCGTCTTCCACTTTGTCTGGAGGTCCAAAATGGACCGTGTCCGCAGAGACACGATGTACAAATCTCTGGACAGTGGAGGAAAGGATGTTCCGAACATGGCCCTCATCCTGATGGCCACCTTTGTGTGCGGCTGCATCAAGCTGTGCACAGACCCCCGGTACACAAACACCAAGTGTCACTACGTGCTGAGGTTCTACCTGTCCCCGGTGTTGCGAAGGATGGGTCTGGCCATGCTGCCGCGAAACGCCCCCACCAGTTGGACCATGCCTGTCCACCTGTCCTTCGTGGAAAAGTTTTTCACAAAAAACCCCTTTGACCACAAGGCCATAAAACAGTGGTCAGCACGTAAGGTCCTGGACGCCCTACGAAAGGAGAGGGTGGACCCTGTCGGATGGTTCCCTGAGCAGACTGTCGAACTCGTTTGGCAGAACGTCTCATCGCCAGAGCTGTCACACAAGCACCAAGACGCAGCTTGGTTGGCGGTGAGGAGGGCCTTACCCGTCAGAGCGTTCATGCACAGCCGGCGTCTCAGCAGCACGGCACGGTGCCCCCGGGCCGGCTGCGGGGCGGACGAGACTGTCACCCATCTCCTTCAGGATTGCGCCTTCGCAAGGCAGGTCTGGAAAGAGATGCAGTGGTTGCTGTCGAGGTTCATCCCGAGCAGCTCCGTAACACAGGACTCTGTGCTCTACGGGCTGTTCCCAGGGACACACACCGAGACAGACATCACCTGCTGCTGGAGGGCCATCAACTCAGTCAAAGACGCTCTTTGGTCTTGCCGAGACTTGCTGGTCTTCTAGAGCAAGGAGATGTCCACGTCTGCGTGTTGCAGACTGGCGCAATCCAAGATCCAGGATTACGTGCTGAGGGACGCACTTAAAATTGGTGCAGTCGCCGCAAAGGCACGGTGGGGAAGGGCCACAGTTTATAGCCCTTCTGCCACGATAAACCCAGGGGCAGGAATCAGTACAAAACCCCCCTCGGGCCGTACTTGTAACTTCTTTTTTGTGTACATGGAGCACCATGATCTGTAAACACCTGTGTAGTACCATGTACAATGCAAGGTCTGTTTCGTAATGCACGTTGAAAAGAAAAATGTAAATGTACCGTCACCCATTCCGTGTACTGTATAGTGACACATGTAATGTAATTTGTCGAATGTACTACAAGGTATCCCGTATTGTACCAAATTGTACTTGAACTGAAAAGCAAAGAAATGTATCGAACGGAACTGCCGTCAGCACCCAAATGTAGTGTATGGGATTGCTGACCGCAGCTAAATGTACTGAACTGCTTTTGAATGTACTGTACAAATTTTTATATGAATAAAGTATATTTTGAAATTTAAAAAAAAAATCTAGGCTGACACTCCCAGTGCAGTGCTGAGGGAGCTCCGCACTGTCAGAGGGGCAGTACAGAGGGAGCGTCGCACTGTCAGAAGGGCAGTACTGAGGGAGCGCCGCACTGTCGAGGGACAGTACTGAGGGAGCGCCGCACTGTCGGAGGGACAGTGCTGAGGGAGCTCCGCACTGTCGGAGGGGCAACCATCATCATCATCATTGGCAGTCCTTCGCAATTGAGCAAGACTTGCTTCCACTCTAAAAGTGAGTTCTCAGGTGACTGAACAGTCCAATACGGGAATTACAGTCTCTGTCACAGGTGGGAGAGACAGTGGTTGAGGGAAAGGGTGGGTGGGTGGGAGGGGCAGTACTGAGGGAGCTGCACACATCCGGCCTGGAGATTTATCCACTTTCAAAGATGCTAAACTCCTTAATGCTTCCTCTCTTGTTACATTTATTTCATCTAATATTGCACAGCTCCTCTCTGATAGCCATGTCAGCATCGCCCCTCTCTTTTGTGAAAACAGACTGAAAGTATTCATTAAGAACCATACCTGTAACGTATGCGCCAGTGAGTATGGTCACAGGTTTGCAGAGCTGTTGAGTTGTGAGCCAGTCATGTGATGTTCACAAGACTCAATAAAACCCCAGTCAGTTGGGTTCGGAGGATCCATGATGGGGCAGGTGGTTGTGAGCCTAGTGGATGAACTGGTAATGTGTCGTGTGATTGTTAAACCTTTCGCTAATAAACCGACTGGTTCTTAATAGCAATGTGTTGCTATGAATTCTTAAGCAAAGAACCCACAAAGCAAATACATGTCTGTAATGCACTTATGAATGACTCCACGGGCAATGTGTTGTACTCAAATTGTAGTGACCTTGGTCCTTTATTCGTAACTCCAGAGTGAGGCACAAGCAAGGTGGGCAGCCCTTTATACTGGGCCCTGCACACCTATGCAGGTGACCCTCAGGTCTCCCACTGCAGTGCCCTCTGGTGGACAGCCTCTGCCACAGGGGCAGGAAATCCCGGTCTCCACCAGTTGCACCCTCTAGTGGTGCCAGCATAGTATATACACGGTGTAAACCTTATTGATAGTATATCAGGTAACAAGTCTCCATCTTATGCAATTATACAGTGACTCTATAGTCTGCATATATAACAAGTACAATACCCAAGTTTTGGGCCTCCAGACACAGGTTACCTTTACGGTCTCCAATAGGCCCTGCACTTCCTTTAGTTATCCCTGCTCGTAACAGAGTTTTGATTTCGAGTACCTGGGGAGGACGTTGTGGTCGACCAGGGTCAGGGTCAGACGGTCGAGGCTGTGCAGCTCATGGAGATCGATCTCATCTCGGAATATCAGCAGGGCCTCGGCGACCTGAGTCTCCTGCAGGAGGAACGTGCACTCGCCACGCAGGGGGAAGTCCGAGCGCAGGATATTCAGGACGGGCACGAACGCCGTCTTCTGCTCCGGCGACGTCTGCAAAACACAACGAGCCCTCAGAGGGGAGATTTCAACCGCAAAACAAGTCATTGTACATTTTGTCCTTTTAATCAATTGAGAAACCTGGGCGATGGCCCACGGCTTTTCGGCACCAACAGGCTGAATAGAAATGGGAGCAAAGAGAAAGAAAGACTTGCATTTCTATAGCACCTTATCGAAACGTATAAGATTACGAGGGGGCTCGACAAGGTGGATGCAGAGAGGATGTTTCCACTGGTGGGGGAAGACTAGAACTAGAGGGCATAGTCTTAGAATAAGGGGCCGCCCATTTAAAACAGAGATGAAGGAGAAATTTCTTCTCTCAGAGGGTTGTAAATCTGTGGAATTCGCTGCCTCAGAGAGCTGTGGAAGCTGGGACATTGAATAAATTTAAGACAGAGATAGATAATATCTTAACTGATAAGGGATTAAGCGGTTATGGGGAGCGGGCAGGGAAGTGGAGCTGAGTCCATGATCGGATCAGCCATGATCGTATTGAATGGCGGAGCAGGCTCGAGGGGCCGTATGGCCTATTCCTGCTCCTATTTCTTATGTTCTCAGGATGTCCCAGTGTCAGCTGTAGCTCAGTGGGCAGCACACTCGCCTCAGAGTCAGAGGATTGTGGGTTTGAGTCCCACGCAAGCAAACTGAGCACAAAAATCCAGGCTGACGCTCCCAGTGCAGCACCGAGGGAGTGCCGCACTGTCAGAGGTGCTGTCTTTTGGACGAGAGGGCAGGACTCGGTGCACACGAAGATCCAGGGTGGCAGAATTTTGGATGACTATAACAGCAAATAGATAATGAATTAATAATACAAAAAGTAATGCGTGTGCGGTGCGCACTGACCTTGGCGAGGAAGTAAGCGAACGCAATAGCCGAAATCATGGAATCCAGGTCACAGGCCTCGTTTCCCAGGACCACGTGCACCCACGGACCTCCCTGCTCGCACAGCTGAAAGAGGAGAAAAATGCACAGTTAGGAACACAGCAGAAATCACACAGGGGCTGTCGAGGGGGCAGAAGTGGAGCCTCCGCCTCGGAGCAGATTTGTGCTCATCAGGATCCCACAGCAATGACCCAATGATCAGATATTGCTGTTGGTTGAGGGACACTGGGGTGAACTCCCCTGTTCTTCTTTTACATCCATCTGAAAGACAACACCTCCGACAGTGCGGCGCTCCCTCAGTACCGCCCCTCCGACAGTGCGGCGCTCCCTCAGCACTGCCCCTCCGACAGTGCGGCGCTCCCTCAGCACTGCCCCTCCGACAGTGCTGCGCTCCCTCAGCACCGCCCCTCCGACAGTGCGGCGCTCCCTCAGTACTACCCTCCGACAGTGCGGCACTCCCTCAGCACCGCCCCTCCGACAGTGCTGCGCTCCCTCAGTACCCCCCTCCGACAGTGCGGCACTCCCTCAGCACCGCCCCTCCGACAGTGCGGCGCTCCCTCAGCACCGCCCCTCCGACAGTGCTGCGCTCCCTCAGTACCGCCCCTCCGACAGTGCGGCGCTCCCTCAGCACTGCCCCTCCGACAGTGCGGCGCTCCCTCAGCACTGGCAGTGGGAGTGTCGGCCTGGATTATGGACTCAAGTCTCTGGAGTGGAGCATGAACCCACAACCTTCTGACTCTGGGACGAAAGGAGAGAGAGCTACCCATTGAGCAGGGCTTGACACTTTGCGGGGGGGGGGGGACTGGGGGAAGATCTGGTGGGGGAAGATCTGGTGCGGTAATTTTTGGAAAGCCCGAGATACGGTTTCGGCACATTGTGGCTCGGGGCTGAGGCATGCCTGGTTGAATAGCAGGGGGAATGTACAGACGACAGAAATCTGCCTGAAAGGATTGGCAAGATGTTGACAAGTTTATCCCCGTCTGTCAGGTTGATGGTGGGAGAGATACTGAATGTAGGTCACTGTGTTGTTGCCAGCTGCTCTCTGTGTGCTCCTTGCCAAATACTGAAGTGGCAGAAACAAAATTGTGCTTTTCTGCATTTACAAGTATGTGTGAAGCGATTATTGTTCTCGGATTAACCCTTTAGTGTCAGCTGTGGCTCAGTAGGTAACACTCCTTCACCTACGATTCAGAAGGCAGTAGTGAGGGAGCGCCGCACTGTCGGAGGGGCGGTACTGAGGGAGCGCCGCACTGTCGGAGGGGCGGTACTGAGGGAGCGCCGCACTGTCGGAGGGGCGGTACTGAGGGAGCGCCGCACTGTCGGAGGGGCGGTACTGAGGGAGCGCCGCACTGTCGGAGGGGCGGTACTGAGGGAGTGCCCCACTGTCGGAGATGCTGCCTTTCAGATGAGACGTTAAACCGAGGCCATGTCTGCCCTCTCAGGTGGATGTAAAAGATCCCGGGGCCACTATTGGAAGAAGAGCAGGGGGAGTTCTCCCCGGTGTCCTGGGGCCAATATTTATCCCTCAACCAACATCACTAAAACAGATGATCCGGGTCATTATCACATTGCTGTGTGTGGGAGCTTGCTGTGCACAAATTGAGCTGCCGCGTTTCTCACATTACAGCAGTGACTATACTTGAAACCTACTTCATTGGCTGTAAAGCGCTTCGGGTCATCCGGAGGTCATGAAAGGCACTATATAAATGCAAGTCTTTGTATTCTTTTCACCCGACACCCAGTCTCGCGATTCCCTGACCTGGGGAGCGACATACCCAGGCTGATTATTCCCCTTTCGCGAAGCAACGAGACCCAATCGTAGCACCGCCCAACAACGCCCGCTGAACATCAGCTGACAGACGTAGCATCCAACACGAGGGTTGGGAAGGAGAGCTCTCCTAATGCAGTGTGATGCACACCATGGTTGAACAGCCTGCCAGCACTCACTATACCGGTCAACTGAAATTTTTTTTAAATTGAGATCGCTAGATATTTATTGGGGTTTAACCCTGCCTTTATAGAACCAAGGCGGTTGAAATCCAGATCTTCCGTGATCCAATTGAATGGCAGAACAGGCTCGAGGGGCTGAATTGAATGGCCCCCTGCTGTTCGAGATTCACACCTAAATAATAGGAATTTGGGTGTATCCACGATAAGTGGTGAAAATAATAGAATATAAACAATTAAGGTCCATGATTACTGCATTTTATATTGCTCCATGCAGTTTAATCGATTTTTAATTATCTCTGCTTAATCAGGGACTCATTAAGAGGACAGGCTGGGAAGAGTTATTAAATCCAACAGCGTGAGGGAGCTGGATTAACACACACACACACACACACACAGCTGGCACTGAATTATTCCTGGGTTACTGTTTCCTCTCCATTTGATGCAACACTCTCTAGACTGGGCTCCGAATCGCCTTCAAGGCATCGGCACTTGATGCTTGCAGAGAAATGGACAGAACGGATTTTTTTTTAAATCACTTGTATTGTTCATGATTTGATCCGGTTGTGGCTCAGTGGGCAACACGCCCGTCTCAGAGTCAGAGGGTTGTGGGTTCGAGTCCCACTCCAGAGATTGAGCACAAAAATCTAGGCTGACGCTCCCAGTGCAGGACTGAGGGAGCGCCGCACTGTCGGAGGGGCAGTACTGAGGGAGCGCCGCGCTGTCGGAGGGGCGGCACTGAGGGAGCGCCGCGCTGTCGGAGGGGCGGTACTGAGGGAGCACCGCACTGTCGGAGGGGCGGCACTGAGGGAGCGCCGCGCTGTCGGAGGGGTGGTACTGAGGGAGCGCCGCGCTGTTGGAGGGGCGGTCCTGAGGGAGCGCCGCGCTGTGGGAGGGGCGGTCTTAACGTTAAACCGAGGTCCCGTCTGCCCTCTCGGGTGGACGTAAAAAATCCCACGGCCACAATTTGGAAGAACAGGGGCGTTCTCCCTGGGGCCAATATTTATCCCTCAATCAACATCACTAAAAACAGATGATCTGGGTCATTATCACATCGCTGTGTGTAGGAGCTTGCTGTGTGCAAATTGAGCTGCTGCGTTTCCCACAATACAACAGTGACCAAAAAGTACTTCATTGACTGTAATGCACTTTGAGACGTCCGGTGGTTGTGAAAGGTGCTATACAAACGCCAGTGGGAGCATTCAGCTGCTAAATAAATACAAGGGCCTCATTAATGTAAGTCCAGCGAGTGTGTGGATAGGTAGAAGTCAGCTGGGGTCACACTGCCCACACTTGGCCGATTTCCTCAGGGCATCTGGTTTGCAGGAGTTACATTACAAGGGAGTTGAGTTAGCATCAACAAGCCGTTAACCTTAAGGGAAAGCTCGAGCGATTTGGACATCGACACTGAGCGAATTCCACTCCCTCACATCACAAGCTTGGCCGATGATCTCATTCTGTGTCAGGGAAATATTCAGCTATTTTTTTTATGACAAAAAATAACTCAACCCGCGGAAACAGAAATTAAAAACAAAAGAGGGAAGCTAAGAGTTTTAAAACCAGCAGCAGGAACGGGTCACTGGCCCAGTAGATAAAGGCACCACCCCATCATCAGGAGGTCCCTGGTGATGCCTGGTGGGACTAGGCCCCACGAGAGGCCTTTTCTTAAAATTTGTTCCTGGGATGTGGGCGTCGCTGGCAAGGCCGGCATTTATTGCCCATCCCTAATTGCCCCTTGAGAAGGTGGTGGTGAGCCGCCTTCTTGAACCGCTGCAGTCCGTGTGGTGAAGGTGCTCCCACAGTGCTGTTAGGGAGGGAGTTCCAGGATTGTGACCCAGCGACGATGAAGGAACGGCCGATATATTTCCAAGTCGGGATGGTGTGTAACCCGGAGGGGAACGTGGAGGTGGTGGTGTTCCCATGCGCCTGCTGCCCTCGTCCTTCTAGGCGGGTAGAGGTCGCGGGTTTGGGAGGTGCTGCCGAAGAAGCCTTGGCGAGTTGCCGCAGTGCATCAGCATAGGCAGTCCCTCGAAGCGAGGATGACTTGCTTCCACGCCAAGAAAGGATGAGTTCACAGTTGTTTCAATGAGGGACCTAATATTCCAGGTCTCGAACTACATCCTGAAGGGTGGAAGATGCCTGTGGGTGGATTTTTTTTAACGTGGGGTGACCGTTGCACACCAGCCACCACACGGGCTTGACAGAGCGAGGTCTTGGTCCAGTGGCAAGGGTTAACCAGGACGCCTGGAGACCAGCTCTGCTGCACGGACCTAGTGCGCCCACATATCGCACAGTGTGGGCTGGTCGTTACCTCAGCCCTGTTTGTGGGAGCTTGCTGTGCGCAAATTGGCTGCCGCGTTTCCCACGTTACAACAATGACCGCACTTCAAAAAATAAAAGTACTTCATTGGCCGTGAAGCGCTGCGGGACGTCCTGAGGTCACGAAAGGCGCTATATAAATGCAAGTCTTTTCTTCAGTGCTGGCGAAGCACATTACCCTTCAAAAGCGGCCTCCAGCCGCGAAGGAATTCTTCCCCCCCCCCCCCCACTCCCGACCAAGTAAACAGGCAGAATTTTCCAGTCGGCTCTGGCATCTGTGACCTCTCTCGCTCGCTGGTATGTGGCTGGCAGATGGGCAAGCTCACTCAGCTGTGACGTCACGTTAAAGATTTACTCGGCAGACCATCAACGTGGCTCCATTCAGGGCCGTCGTCTTCCCTCCCTCCCTCCCTCCCTCCCTCCCCGGTGTCCTGGGGCCAATATTTATCCCTCAACCAATATCACTGAAAAAAAACAGACGATCTGGATTGTTATCACGTTGCTGTTAGTGGGATCTTGCTGTGCGCAAATTGGCTGCCGCGTCTCCCATTTCTCAAGGGCAGTTAGGGATGGGTAATAAATACCAGCTTTGCCATCGAATCCCACATTCCAAGAATGAATAAATTTCATAGAGTGCCTTCAATGTAGTGTAATAATGGAGCGTAATCTTAGAAGATAACAGAACAGTACAAGCAGAAGGATTCCTTGTAACATCGGGAGGCAAAGGTGACAGATCAGAAGACTTATAAATTTACACTCTGCATCTTCCAGACAAGACACTCCTGCAGTGACATACACTGCCTCACTCACGAGTCACTGTGAGACTCACAGGATAATATCGACTGATGACTGCACAGTGTTCAGTTCCATTCGCAACTCCTCAGATAATGGAGCAGTCCGTGCCCGCATGCAGCAAGACCTGGACAACATTCAGGCTTGGGCTGATAAGTGGTAAGTAACATTCGCGCCACACAAGTGTCAGGCAATGACCATCTCCAACAAGTGAGAGTCTAAACACCTCCCCTTAATATTCAACGGCATTACCATCACCGAATCCCCCACCATCAACATCCTGGGGGTCACCAAAATACTGTGGCCACAAGAGCGGGTCAGAGGCTGGGTATTCTGTGTCGAGTGTCTCACCTCCTGACTCCCCAAAGCCTTTCCACCATCTACAAGGCACAAGTCAGGATGGAACACTCTCCACTTGCCTGGATGAGTTGCAGCTCCAACAAACACTCGAGAAGCTCGACACCGTCCAGGACAAAGCAGCCCGCTTGATCGGCACGCTACCCACCGGCGCACCGTGGCTGCAGTGTGCACTGTCTACAAGATGCACTGCGGCAACTCGCCAAGGCTTCTTCGGCATCACCTCCCAAATCCGCGACCTCCACCACCTAGAAGGACAAGGGCAGCAGGCGCATGGGAACACCACCACCTCCACGTTCCCCTCCCAGTCACACACCATCCCGACTTGGAAATATATCGGCCGTTCCTTCATCGTCGCTGGGTCACAATCCTGGAACTCCCTCCCTAACAGCACTGTGGGAGCACCTTCACCACACGGACTGCAGCGGTTCAAGGCGCGGCGGCTCACCACATCTCAAGGGGCAATTAGGGGCGGGCAATAAATGCCGGCCTTGCTAGCGATGCCCACAGCCCAGAAACAAATGTTTTTAATAAGTTAAGTTAGATAAGAATTAGGAACAGGAGTAGGCCATCTAGCCCCTCGAGCCTGCTCCACCATTCAACAAGATCATGGCTGATCTGGCCTTGGACTTACCCGACTGCTCCCCATAACGCTTAATTCCCTTATTGGTTAAAAATCTATCTGTGATTGAATAAATCCCAAGTAGTGCCACTTTACATCACTCGCGTGGCCACAGAACTTGTTACACAGACTGAGAACAGAGCTTTGTGGGAATTGCAACTGCAACTTTCATTTATACAGCGTTTTTATCGCAGCAAAACACCCTGAGGTGTTAAGTAGGCAAAATTTGACACCGAGCCACATAAAAAGAGATGTTGGAACAGATCATCAAAAGGTTGGTCAAAGGTTTCAAGGAGCTTCTAAAGGGCGAGGCGGAGAGATTTAGGGCGGTAATTCCAAATCACGGCCACCAATGGCAGAGCGATGGAAATCGGGGGGAGACCAGAATTGGAGGGGCGCAGAGATCTTGGAGAGGGTTGTCGAGGCTGGAGGAGTTTAAAGAGATAGAGAAGGGGGGGGGGGGAGGGATTTGAAAACAAGAACGAGAATCTTTATAAATTGAGGCGTTGCCGGACCGACTGTGAGCCAATGTAGGTCAGCAAGCACAGGGGGGTGATGGGTGAGCGGGACTCGGTGCGAGTTAGGACACGGGGCAGTGAGCACAGCGGGTGATGGGTGAGCGGGACTCGGTGCGAGTTTGGACACGGGGGCAGTGAGCACAGGGGGTGATGGGTGAGTGGGACTCGGTGCGAGTTAGGACACGGGGCAGTGAGCACAGGGGGTGATGGGTGAGCGGGACTCGGTGCGAGTTAGGACACGGGGCAGTGAGCACAGGGGGTGATGGGTGAGTGGGACTCGGTGCGAGTTTGGACACGGGGGCAGTGAGCACAGGGGGTGATGGGTGAGCGGGACTCGGTGCGAGTTAAGACACGGGGCAGTGAGCACAGGGGGTGATGGGTGAGCGGGACTCGGTGCGAGTTAGGACACGGGGCAGCGAGCACAGGGGGTGATGGGTGAGCGGGACTCGGTGCGAGTTAGGACATGGGGTCAGCGAGCACAGGGGGGTGATGGGTGAGCGGGACTGGGTGCGAGTTAGGACACAGGGGGCAGTGAGCACAGGGGGTGATGGGTGAGCGGGACTGGGTGCGAATTTGGACACGGGGCAGCGAGCACAGGGGGTGATGGGTGAGCGGGACTCGGTGCGAGTTAGGACACGGGGCAGCGAGCACAGGGGATGATGGGTGAGCGGGACTGGGTGTGAGTTAGGACACGGGGGCAGCGAGCACAGGGGGCGATGGGTGAGCGGGACTCGGTGCGAGTTAGGACACGGGGTCAGCGAGCACAGGGGATGATGGGTGAGCGGGACTCGGTGCGAGTTAGGACACGGGGTCAGCGAGCACAGGGGATGATGGGTGAGCGGGACTCGGTGCGAGTTAGGACACGGGGTCGGCGGAGTTTGGGATGGAGCTGAAGTTTACGGAGGGTGGCAGAGAGGGGAGGGCGGCGGGTTGGCAAGGTTGCAAACACTGCCAACGTCTCGAGGGCTGGCACCGCAGGGCGAAGGACAGAGGGTGGAGTGGGTGCAGGGTTGCAAAGATTTTGAGGGCTGGCACAGCAAGGTGAAGGACAGGGAGGGAGGGGTACAAGCAAGCTGGGCAGTTGAGCAAGGTGCACACAGACGTCCCACTCCAGAGGGTCACACAACTGCATTATCTGCACTGGAGCCTGCAGCTCCAAGCCCACTCACCTTCAGAGCAGCTCTGCAGCCCCTGAGGAAAGTCTCCATGTCGTTCTGTCCCGGCTCCCTGGCCGCCTGTCAATCAAGCTCCCTCACAACTGATACACTGGCAGACACAACATTCCAGCCGCACTGCGCACGCGCTAAAATCCCCACCACTGCTCTCTTTCTCCCTGCGTGCCTGCGTCATGACGTTGGCTCAGCTCCAGCCTGCAGGGGCGCTGCCTGGGACCGCGACGCACCTGCGTCACGACGCTTCTGCTTCAAGACCTTCTCCCGCCCCCCCCCCCCGGGCCACAGCTCAGCCAATGACCACGCGGCACGACTGATGGACGGCCGCAACCACCAATCAGCGAGCGATACGGCCAAACAGTGCGACTGATTGACAGGGAGCTGGACCAATCAGTCCCTTGGTCACAGAAAGACAGGTTTATCTCTGTGGCAAAGTGTGGGATTTGCTCGAAAATTGGATTTTAAAGGGAAAATGGCAAAATATTATGACAAAACTTTTCAAGTGATTCATGGGGTGTTGCTGCTGGTCTGGCAGCAGAAATGTTCAATAATTGAATTCTCTGATCTCAGCATTAGAGGCGTCACATAAGAAAATAAGAATTAGGAACAGGAGTAGGCCATCTAGCCCCTCGAGCCTGCTCCGCCATTCAACGAGATCATGGCTGATCTGGCCGTGGACTCAGCTCCACTTACCCGCCCGCTCCCCGTAACCCTTAATTCCCTTATTGCTTAAAAATCTATCTATCTGTGACTTGAATACATTCAATGAGCTAGCCTCAACTGCTTCCTTGGGCAGAGAATTCCACAGATTCACAACCCTCTGGGAGAAGAAATTCCTTCTCAACTCGGTTTTAAATTGGCTCCTCCGTATTTTGAGGCTGTGCCCCCTAGTTCTAGTCTCCCCGATCAGTGGAAACAACCTCTCTGCCTCTATCTTGTCTATCCCTTTCATTATTTTAAATGTTTCGATCAGATCACCCCTCATCCTTCTGAACTCCAACGAGGAAAGACCCAGTCTACTCAATCTATCATCATAAGGTAACCTCCTCATCTCCGGAATCAGCCCAGTGAATCGTCTCTGTACCCCTTCCAAAGCCAGTATATCCTTCGTTAAGTAAGGTGACCAAAACTGCACGCAGTACTCCAGGTGCAGCCTCACCAATACCCTGTACAGTTGCAGCAGGACCTCCCTGCTTTTGTACTCCATCCCTCTCGCAATGAAGGCCAACATTCCATTCGCCTTCCTGATTACCTGCTGCACCTGCAAACTAACTTTTTGGGATTCATGCACAAGGACCCCCAGGTCCCTCTGCACCTCAGCTTGTTGTAATTTCTCCCCATTCAAATAATATTCCCTTTTACTGTTTATTTTTCCCAAGGTGGATGACCTCACACTTTCCGACATTGTATTCCATCTGCCAAACCTTAGCCCATTCGCTTAACCTATCCAAATCTCTTTGCAGCCTCTCTGTGTCCTCTACACAACCCGCTTTCCCACTAATCTTAGTGTCATCTGCAAATTTTGTTGCACTACACTCTGTCCCCTCTTCCAGGTCATCTATGTATATTGTAAACAGTTGTGGACCCAGCACTGATCCCTGTGGCACACCACTAACCACTGATTTCCAACCGGAAAAGGACCCATTTATCCCGACTCTCTGCTTTCTGTTCGGCAGCCAATTCTCTATCCATGCTAATACATTTCCACTAACTCCGCGTACCTTTATCTTCTGCAGTAACCTTTTGTGTGGCACCTTATCGAATGCCTTTTGGAAATCTAAATACACCACATCCATCGGTACACCTCTATCCACCATGCTCGTTATATCTTCAAAGAATTCCAGTAAGTTAGTTAAACATGATTTCCCCTTCATGAATCCATGCTGCGTCTGCTTGATTGCACTATTCCTATCTAGATGTCCCGCTATTTCTTCCTTAATGATAGTTTCAAGCATTTTCCCCACTGCAGATGTTAAACTAACCGGCCTATAGTTACCTGCCTTTTGCCTGCCCCCTTTTTTAAACAGAGGCATTACATTAGCTGCTTTCCAATCCGCTGGTACCTCCCCAGAGTCCAGAGAATTTTGGTAGATTATAACGAAAGCATCTGCTATAACTTCCGCCATCTCTTTTAATACCCTGGGATGCATTTCATCAGGACCAGGGGACTTGTCTACCTTCAGTCCCATTAGCCTGTCCAGCACTACCCCCCTAGTGATAGTGATTGTCTCAAGGTCCTCCCTTCCCACATTCCTTTGATAGCTCAGTTGGTAGAGCAGAGGACTGTAGTAGCAATATGCAGCAAGATTATCCTTAGGTTGCTGGTTCAATTCCGGCTCGAAGGAGCTGGTGTTCTTTTATTCACTAAGGAGGATACAAACAACCTTCCGGATATAAAAGGGGTCAGAGGGTCTAGTAAGGAAGAGGAACTGAGGGAAATCTTTATTAGTCGGGAAATTGTGTTGGGGAAATTGATGGGATTGAAGGCAGATAAATCCCCAGGGCCTGATGGCCTGCATCCTAGAGTACTTAAGGAGGTGGCCTTGGAAATAGCGGATGCATTGACAGTCATTTTCCAACATTCCATTGACTCTGGATCAGTTCCTATGGAGTGGAGGGTAGCCAATGTAACCCCACTTTTTAAAAAAGGAGGGAGAGAGAAAACAGGGAATTATAGACCGGTCAGCCTGACCTCAGTAGTGGGTAAAATGATGGAATCAATTATTAAGGATGTCATAGCAGTGCATCTGGAAAATGGTGACATGATAGGTCCAAGTCAGCATGGATTTGTGAAAGGGAAATCATGCTTGACAAATCTTCTGGAATTTTTTGAGGATGTTTCCAGTAAAGTGGACAAAGGAGAACCAGTTGATGTGGTATATTTGGACTTTCAGAAGGCTTTCGACAAGGTCCCACACAAGAGATTAATGTGCAAAGTTAAAGCACATGGGATTGGGGGTAGTGTGCTGACGTGGATTGAGAACTGGTTGTCAGACAGGAAGCAAAGAGTAGGAGTAAACGGGTACTTTTCAGAATGGCAGGCAGTGACTAGTGGAGTGCCGCAAGGTTCTGTGCTGGGGCCCCAGCTGTTTACATTGTACATTAATGATTTAGACGAGGGGATTAAATGCAGTATCTCCAAATTTGCGGATGATACTAAGTTGGGTGGCAGTGTGAGCTGCGAGGAGGATGCTATTAGGCTGCAGAGTGACTTGGATAGGTTAGGTGAGTGGGCAAATGCATGGCAGATGAAGTATAATGTGGATAAATGTGAGGTTATCCACTTTGGTGGTAAAAACAGAGAGACAGACTATTATCTGAATGGTGACAGATTAGGAAAAGGGAAGGTGCAACGAGACCTGGGTGTCATGGTACATCAGTCATTGAAGGTTGGCATGCAGGTACAGCAGGCGGTTAAGAAAGCAAATGGCATGTTGGCCTTCATAGCGAGGGGATTTGAATACAGGGGCAGGGAGGTGTTGCTACAGTTGTACAGGGCCTTGGTGAGGCCACACCTGGAGTATTGTGTACAGTTTTGGTCTCCTAACTTGAGGAAGGACATTCTTGCTATTGAGGGAGTGCAGCGAAGGTTCACCAGACTGATTCCCGGGATGGCGGGACTGACCTATCAAGAAAGATTGGATCAATTGGGCTTGTATTCACTGGAGTTCAGAAGAATGAGAGGGGACCTCATAGAAACGTTTAAAATTCTGACGGGTTTAGACAGGTTAGATGCAGAAAGAATGTTCCCAATGTTGGGGAAGTCCAGAACCAGGGGTCACAGTCTGAGGATAAGGGGTAAGCCATTTAGGACCGAGATGAGGAGAAACTTCTTCACCCAGAGAGTGGTGAACCTGTGGAATTCTCTACCACAGAAAGTAGTTGAGGCCAATTCACTAAATATATTCAAAAGGGAGTTAGATGAAGTCCTTACTACTCGGGGGATCAAGGGTTATGGCGAGAAAGCAGGAAGGGGGTACTGAAGTTTCATGTTCAGCCATGAACTCATTGAATGGCGGTGCAGGCTAGAAGGGCTGAATGGCCTGCTCCTGCACCTATTTTCTATGTTTCTATGTTTCTATGTTTCCTGTGGCCTGCAAATTTTGGCATTGTTTTTGTGTCTTCCACTGTGAAGACGGAAGCAAAATAATTGTTTAAGGTCTCAGCCATTTCCACATTTCCCATTATTAAATCCCCCTTTTCATCTTCTAAGGGACCAACATTTACTTTAGTCACTCTTTTCCGTTTTATATATCGGTAAAAGCTTTTACTATTTGTTTTGCGCAAGTTTACCTTCGTAATCTATCTTCCCTTTATTGCTTTTTTAGTCATTCTTTGCTGTTGCTTAAAATTTTCCCAATCCTCTATTTTCCCACTAACCTTGGCCACCTTACATGCATTGGTCTTTGATTTGATACTTTCCTTTATTTCCTTGGTTATCCACGGCTGGTTATCTCTTCTCTTACCGCCCTTCTTTTTCACTGGAATATATTTTTGTTGCGCACTATGAAAGAGCTCCTTAAAAGTCCTCCACTGTTCCTCAATTGTGCCACCGTTTAGTCTGTGTTTCCAGTCTACTTTAGCCAACTCTGCCCTCATCCCACTGTAGTCCCCTTTGTTTAAGCATAGTACGCTCGTTTGAGACACTACTTCCTCATCCTCAATCTGTATTACAAATTCAACCATACTGTGATCACTCATTCCGAGAGGATCTTTTACTAGATCGTTTATTATTCCTGTCTCATTACACAGGACCAGATCTAAGATAGCTTGCTCCCTTGTAGGTTCTGTTATATACTGTTCTGAGAAACAATCCCATATGTATTCTATGAATTCTTCCTCCAGGCTACCCCTTGCAATTTGATTTGACCAATCGATATGTAGGTTAAAATCCCCCACGATTACTGCCATTCCTTTTTCACATGCCTCCATTATTCCCTTGATTATTGCCCTCCCCCACCGTGAAGTTATTATTTGGGGGCCTATAAACTATGCCGACCAGTGACTTTTATTCCCCTTACTATCTCTAATCTCCACCCACAATGATTCAACATTTTGTTCATTGGAGCCAATATCATCTCTCACAACTGCCCTGATATCATCCTTTATTAACACAGCTACCCCACCTCCTTTCCCTTCTTGTCTATCTTTCCGAATCGTCAGATGCCCGTATGTTTAATTCCCAGTCTTGGCCACCTTGCAACCACGTTTCTGTAATGGCCACCAAATCATACCCATTTGTAATGATTTGTGCCGTCAACTCATTTACTTTATTTCGAATGCTGCGTGCGTTTAGGTAGAGTGTTTTCATCCTAGTTTTTAAACCATGATTTTTAGTTTTGACCCCTCCTGCAGCCCTTTTAGTTTCTTGCCTTTGGTTTCTCCTTTACTCATCTCTTTTCTGTCTTTTGTTTTTGTCTCCTTTTTATTTCCCTGTCTCCCTGCATTGGTTCCCATCCCCCTGCCATATTAGTTTAACTCCTCCCCAACAGCACTAGCAAACACTCCCCCTAGGACATTGGTTCCGGTCCTGCCCAGGTGCAGACCGTCCGGTTTGTACTGGTCCCACCTCCCCCAGAACCTGTTCCAATGCCCCACAAATTTGAATTCCTCCCTGCTGCACCACTGCTCATGCACCCTCTCCTAACCCTGGATTAGCCAGAGAAGGAATCTGGCAGGATTGCTGCTCCTACTGGAAAGTGCAGATACTTTCAATACCAGCTAGGGACAGAATCAGAGAACGGTTACAGTGCAGTAGGCCATGCGGCCCATGCCAGCTCTCAGCCAGTCCCACTCCCTTTCACCTCCACCCTGCAATTTCCCCCTCCCCCTTCATGTGCTTATCCAAACCCCTTTTGAACCTCGGTTTAACATCTCATCCTAAAGACGGCCCTCCGACAGTGCGGCGCTCCCTCAGTACTGCCCCTCCGACAGTGCGGCGCTCCCTCAGCACCGCCCCTCCGACAGTGCGGCGCTCCCTCAGCACCGCCCCTCCGACAGTGCGGCGCTCCCTCGGTACCGCCTCTCCGACCGTGCGGTGCTCCCTCGGTACCGCCCCTCCGACCGTGCGGCGCTCCCTCAGTACCGCCCCTCCGACAGTGCGGCGCTCCCTCAGTACCGCCCCTCCGACAGTGCGGTGCTCCCTCAGCACCGCCTCTCCGACAGTGCAGTGCTCCCTCAGCATCGCCCCTCCGACAGTGCGGTGCTCCCTCAGCACCGCCCCTCCGACAGTGCGGCGCTCCCTCAGCACCGCCCCTCCAACAGTGCGGCGCTCCCTCAGCACCGCCCCTCCGACAGTGCGGTGCTCCCTCAGCATCGCCCCTCCGACAGTGCGGTGCTCCCTCAGCACTGCACAGGGGCTTTCAGCTGGGATTTTATGCTCAAGTCTCTGGAGTGGGGACTCGAACGCCTGACTTTCTGACTCGGGCACGAGTGCTACCCACGGAGCCACACCCGACACCGTACATAGTTAGGGTAGCGGCTCCTGTGCCTCTCAGGAGAGCTCGGCAAACCATCAGCGGAAACTCTAGCACCCCTCCGCGGACACCCGGGTCTCCCTCCATGACGACATTCCCTCGGACTTTCCCTCCCTGCCCTGTTTGTGAAGGGAAGGCCTGTCCTCAGCCAAACACCTCTCCCCGGTGGCTCAACTGAGATCAGTTGTGCGGACTCCCAATGGCCCCCTTTGCACTTCCACTCCCGATTTCAGTCTCAAACCTCACGTTTCTTTCTCTTCTCGGCCTCGTGTCCCCCCACAAACACACAGGCTCAACAAGAGAGAAATTCAGTTTAATTTGAGTATTTTTATTAACATTCCATTTGGGAACCGGAGCTTTTACAGTTTGCGAATCACAGAAGGGGTTGAAAGGAAATATAAAGGTATGGGATCGCGGCTTCCAGCGATCGCGGCGTGCGATCGCTGCCATTGCCATGTTGGCCGCCGTGTATCACCGGGTTATTCAGAGCAGCAACATGCAGATCACCGGGGAAATCCCCCCACCCGCCTCATTTCTTCTCCTCCTCCTCCTTGTCCTTCTTGGTTTCCTTGGAGGTCTGTGACTGCAGGGAGCCCATGGCGTTGCGGATGGCCTCGTTGTTGGGGTCGACGCCGGGCAAGTTCTCCAGCACGCTCTGCAGGAACTCGGGGTCCTCCATTACATCATAGTTGTCTTCCTCCTGCCGGGGATGAGGGGGGGGAGAAAAGAGAGGGAAAGAGAGAGAGAGAGAGAGACACACCAGCTGTTAAACTCCAACGTTTGATGAAATCGAACCCGATGGTCGAGTGGGTAAATGTATCGCCCGCTGCGGGAGTGTGTTCAGTGTCGAGGTTCCCGGTCTGTGCCGGGCTGGCTGATCTCACCGAGCGCAGTGGTTGGGGGGCACTGATGGGGAGGGTGGGCGGGAGGGAATCGGTTAATGGTTCCTGCTTCTGATCGCTACCCAGAGACCTCGGCTGGAAAATGAGTGGTGGGGGGGTGGGGGGGGGGGGAGTGAGAGAGAATGACCAGGAGAGAGAGAGAGAGAGAGAGAGAGAGAGAGAGTGAATGGATACGAGAGAGAGAGAGAGAATGGATAGGAGAGAGAGAGAGAGAGAATGAATAGGAGAGAGAGAGAGAGGGAGAGAATGAATAGGAGAGAGAGAGAGAATGAATGAATGAATAGGAGAGAGAGAGAGAGAGAGAGAGAGAGAGAGAGTGAATGGATACGAGAGAGAGAGAGAGAATGGATAGGAGAGAGAGAATGAATAGGAGAGAGAGAGAGAGAGAATGAATAGGAGAGAGAGAGAGAGGGAGAATGAATAGGAGAGAGAGAGAGAGAGAGAGAATGAATAGGAGAGAGAGAATGAATGAATGAATAGGAGAGAGAGAGAGAGAGAGAATGAATGAATGAATAGGAGAGAGAGAGAGAGAGAGAGAGAGAGAGAGAGAGAATGAATAGGGGAGAGAGAGAGAGAATGAATAGGGGAGAGGGAGAGAGAGAGAGAGAGAGAGAGAGTGTGAATGGATACGAGAGAGAGAGAGAATGGATACGAGAGAGAGAGAGAACAGGAGAGAGAGAGAGAGAACAGGAGAGAGAGAGAGAGAGAGAGAGAGAGAGAATATGAATGCGAGAGAGAGAGAATGAATACGAGAGAGAGAGAGAGAGAGAGAATGAATGAATACGAGAGAGAGAGAGAGAGAGAGAGAGAGAGAATGAATGAATACGAGAGAGAGAGAGATAGAGAGAGAGAGAGAGAGAGAGAATGAGGTGCGCCCCCTGCCCTCCCGGACGGAGGGTTGCGCCAACACACGGTGTGTGGGGGGGGGGGGGGTCTGGGCCTACCTTGGCGGAGGCCTCGGATGTGTCCATGGCGGTGCCAGTGTCCATGCTGGATAAATCCGCAGGGCTCCCGAACTCTGCACATGAACAGAACAGAGAGAGTTAATCAACAGACAAACATCTTCAGTCCCGCTTGTACCTCCCCACAAAGTGGGCCCAGTTATAACATCCCCCCGCTCCCCCCACCCTGCTGTGGAACAGAGTTATACCGGCTAGTAAGGTCCGTGGTTCGACCTGATGATCATAGTCTGGGGGCGGGGGTTAAATTAAAGCCAGCCAACGCTCTCGCGATAACAGCATCACACCTGCCGGAGAGCCAGCGTGTGCGGAACAGTAGCCACTCGGCTGTGATGACTTACATGGTCGAATATCCCGAGGGCACTTGCATGTAATGGGTGGCCACTTGGCGAGGGGGAAAGGTCAGGGAGTGAGGGGCGGGGAGCAGGGGATGAGGTTAGGGAGCGCACTGGGGGGGGGGAAAAAGAGAGGGGGGAGGGTTAGGGAGCGCGCTGTGGAGGGGGAGGGGGGAAAAGAGAGCGGGGCGGGGTTAGTGAGAGCTGTGGGGGGGGCGGGGTTAGGGAGCTGCTGTGGGGGGGGCGGGGTTAGGGAGCTGCTGTGGGGGGGGCGGGGTTAGGGAGCTGCTGTGGGGGGGGCGGGGTTAGGGAGCTGCTGTGGGGGGCGGGGTCAGGGAGAGCTGTGGGGGGGCGGGGTCAGGGAGAGCTGTGGGGGGGCGGGGTCAGGGAGAGCTGTGGGGGGGCGGGGTCAGGGAGAGCTGTGGGGGGGCGGGGTCAGGGAGAGCTGTGGGGGGCGGGGTCAGGGAGAGCTGTGGGGGGGCGGGGTCAGGGAGAGCTGCGGGGGGGGGTCAGGGAGAGCTGTGGGGGGGCGGGGTCAGGGAGAGCTGTGGGGGGGCGGGGTCAGGGAGAGCTGTGGGGGGCGGGGTCAGGGAGAGCTGCGGGGGGCGGGGTCAGGGAAGAGCTGCGGGGGGCGGGGTCAGGGAGAGCTGTGGGGGCGGGGTCAGGGAGAGCTGTGGGGAGGGGGGGGGTCAGGGAGAGCTGCGGGGGGGGGTCAGGGAGAGCTGCGGGGGGGGGTCAGGGAGAGCTGCGGGGGGACGGGGTCAGGGAGAGCTGCGGGGGGGGCGGGGTAAGGGAGAGCTGTGGGGGGTGGGGTCAGGGAGAGCTGTGGGGGGCAGGGTCAGGGAGAGCTGTGGGGGGCGGGGTCAGGGAGAGCTGTGGGGGGCGGGGTTAGGGAGAGCTGAGGGGGGCGGGGTCAGGGAGAGCTGCGGGGGTGTCAGGGAGAGCTGTGGGGGGCGGGGTCAGGAGAGCTGCGGGGGGGGGGGTCAGGGAGAGCTGCGGGGGGGGGGTCAGGGAGAGCTGAGGGGGGCGGGGTCAGGGAGAGCTGTGGGGGGCGGGGTCAGGGAGAGCTGGAGGGGGCGGGGTCAGGGAGAGCTGCGGGGGGGGCGGGGTCAGGAGAGCTGCGGGGGGGCGGGGTCAGGGAGAGCTGCGGGGGGGGGCGGGGTAAGGGAGAGCTGTGGGGGGCGGGGTTAGGGAGAGCTGAGGGGGGCGGGGTCAGGGAGAGCTGCGGGGGGGGGGGGGGGGGGGGGGGGGGCGGTGGGGTGAGGTGAGGACAGCGGCCATGGGCTGTACCTGCTGCCTGCAGGGACATCTGCATAGCATAGGCAATCTGCTCGTCCTCGGTCATGCTGCTGAAGTCAGGCAATCCAGTTCCCGAAGTTTCCTGCTGATTTATGGACATCTTCAGGAGAGCATCATCCGGATCTGAAAAATCATCATTCAATTTCTTATCAACAGGATGATGGTGACAGACACATACACCCAACGGGAGAGAGACAGAGAGAGAGAGAGAGAGAGATAGAGACACACTCCCAGGGCACATAGAAACATAGAAAATAGGTGCAGGAGCCGGCCATTCGGCCCTTCGAGCCTGCACCACCATTCAATAAGATCATGGTTGATCATTCACCTCAGTACCCCATTCCTGCTTTCTCTCCATACCCCCTGATCGCTTTAGCCGTAAAGGCCACATCTAACTCCCTTTTGAATATATCCAACGAACTGGCCCCAACTACTTTCTGTGGTAGAGAATTCCGCAGGTTCACCACTCTCTGGGTGAAGAAGTTTCTCCTCATCTCGGACTTCCCCAACATCAGGGAACATTCTTCCTCATCTCTTTCCTAAATTCCCAGTGAATATAGCCCCCCAGTTAATCAGTCTTTCTTCATATGTCAGCTCCTGGATTCTGGACTTCCCCAACATCGGGACTTTTGTCTTTTTTTATATTGCTTTTATTCCAGTGAATAAAAGCCCAGTTAATCCAGTCTTTCTTCATTTATGTCAGCCTGCCATCCCAGGAATCAGTCTTGTGAACCTTCGCTGCACTCCCTCAATAGCAAGAACGTCCCTCCTCAGATTAGGAGACCAAAACTGAACACACTATTCCAGGTGAGGCCTCACCAAGACCCTGTACAACTGCGGTAAGACCTCCCTGCTCCTATACTCAAATCCTCTCGTTATGAAGGCCAACATGCCATTTGCCTTCTTCACCGCCTGCTGTACCTGAATGCCAACTTTCAATGACTGATGTACCATGACACCCAGGTCTCGTTGCACCTCCCCTTTTCCTAATCTGTCACCATTCAGATAATATTCTGCCTTCCTGTTTTTGCCACCAAAGTGGATAACCTCACATTTATCCACATTATACTGCATCTGCCATGTATTTGCCCACTCACCTAACCTGTCCAAGTCACCCTGCAGCCTCTTAGCATCCTCCTCGCAGCTCACACCGCCACCCAGCTTAGTATCATCTGCAAACTTGGAGATATTACACTCAATTCCTTCGTCTAAATCATTAATGTATATTGTAAAGAGCTGGGGTCCCAGCACTGAACCCTGCGGTACCCCACTAGTCACTGCCTGCCATTCTGAAAAGGACCTATTTATTCCTACTCTGTGCTTCCTGTCTGCCAACCAGTTCTCTATCCACGTCAGTACATTACCCCAATACCATGTGCTTTAATTTTGCACACTAATCTCTTGCGTGGGACCTTGTCAAAAGCCTTCTGAAAGTCCAAATACACCACATCCACTGGTTCTCCCTTGTCCACTCTACTAGTTACATCCTTAAAAAAATTCTAGAAGATTTGTCAAGACTTGGACCGATCCTGTCATTGCTTTCCAAATGCGCTGCTATTTCATCTTTGATAATTGATTCCAACATTTTCCCCACCACCAATGTCAGGCTAATCGGTCTATAATTCCCTGTTTTCTCTCTCCCTCCTTTTTTAAAAAGTGGGGTTACATTAGCTACCCTCCAGTCCGTAGGAACTGATCCAGAGTCGATAGACTGTTGGAAAACCACCAATGCATCCACTATTTCTAGGGCCACTTCCTTAAGTACTCTGGGATGCAGACTATCAGGCCCTGGGGATTTATCGGCCTTCAATCCCATCAATTTCCCTAACACAATTTCCTGATGCTAAATGACCAGAGTGGGGTTGGGGACCTGGGCCCTGTATCACTACACCGAGTCAACACACCACTGCTCGGTTGGTGCATACACACGAGTTTGGAGCTCTGGGACGCTCGACCTGGCACAGTGTCGGAAACTGGTTCCAAGGACAGATACACGAAGAGGAATGTACGGACAAAAAGCAGCCTGGGGGGAGGGGGGAGAACGGGACTAAGCACGGCTGTTCTTTCAAAGAGCCAGCACAGGCCCGACGGTCCGAATGGCTTCCTACTGTGCCACAAGTTTCTCTGATTCTCCGAATCGGAATAAGGGACAGGAGCTCCCTCTGATGGTTCAGTGGGTAAATGCACCACACAGTCAGAGCAGCAACAGGCAGCAATGTTGGGCTCTGCACCCAGGGCGAGAGAGGAGTGAACCGGCAAGGGTGCCTGCCTCCCATCCGTGTCCAGTAATCCCAGCTGGGAAAGGTGCATGTGGGGACAACGGGATCGGGAGTATAAAGTGATTGGGGGGGGGGGGGGGGGCCGAGATAGAGTGGATAGGATGGAACCGTCTTCCTTGGCTGAGGGGGTCAACAACCAAAGATTGAAAATAATCGGTGGGTTTAGAGGGGATTTGAGGGGAAATTTCTTCACCCAGAGGGTGGTGGGGGTCTGGAACTCTCTGCCTGAAAGGGTGGTAGAGGCAGAAACCCTCACCACATTTGGATGTGCACCTGAAGTGCCGTAACCTACAGGGCTACGGACCGAGAGCTGGAAAGTGGGATTAGGCTGGGTGGCTCTTTGTCGGCCGGCACGGATATGATGGGCCGAACGGCCTCCTTCCGCGCTGTAAATTTCTCTGATTCTGGGAGCAGCTGTGCTGCCTTTCACAGTCGAATAGCACACCAGTGGCCGACTGGGAAGCAGATTTAGGTGCCGCTGACACTTGTTTAGAAAAGGAAAGCAGAACAGGGGCTCTCCCCTCCCAAAGTTATACAGAGGCCCCCCGCCCTCCGCGGGCCACAGACGCACCATCACCAGTAGGGGTCACTATTCCCGCCTCCACGGCTGACGCGGCTGCGGCACGCCTGGCCTCCTCTTCCTGCCGCTGTCGCTGCTCCTCCATCGACACGCGGAGAGCCTGGGGAGAGCCCGAGAGAGAGTCAGCACCTGCACTGGGAATCGTGCCTCAACCCACCCCTCAAACATGCCACCCCTGCAGTCAGACGCAGCAGCCAGACTGGGCACAGCAAGATCCCACTAATACGGCAGGTCAATGGGGGGTGGGGGGGAAAAAAGAGTTCCCTCTTCCTTCAATAGCAGGCACCGGATCTTTTACCCAGAGATGGCAGACGGCGCCTCAGTTTAACGTCTCCTCCGAACGACGGCCCCTCTGACAGTGCGCCGCTCCCTCAGTACCGCCCCTCCGACAGTGCAGTACGGCGCTCCCTCAGTACCGCCCCTCCGACAGCGCAGTACGGCGCTCCCTCAGTACCGCCCCTCCGACAGCGCTCCCTCAGTACTGCCCCTCCGACAGCGCAGTACGGCGCTCCCTCCGTACTGCGTTGGGAGTGTTGGCTTAGGTTGAAGCGTTGAGGTTGGGCAGGAACCCACGACCAGAGGGGATCGCGCTGTTTTCTATCGAAATTTGGTGCAGGGTTTACACCCTGGCTACCCAGGGACAAGTTTAGAGAAATGGTCCTTCAGGATTATTGTCGGTAATGACCCAAACAATCGGGTTTCAGTGATGTTGGTCGAGATAAATATTGGGCCCAGGACACCGGGGAGAAGTCCCCCTGCTCTTCTTCCAATAGTGGCCCCGGGATCTTTTACATCCACCCGAGAGGGCAGACGGGGCCTGGGTTTAACGTCTCATCCGAAAGACACGGGATCGCCCTGTGCAGTGGGACTCAAAACGTGGCACGCAGGAGCAGCGGCGCCCCCTACTGCACTGGCTGAGCGCCGACTGGGGAACTGAACCCCGGGGCTGCCTGATGGGCACGGTTTGAGCGCGCGAGGGAAAGAGACACACACCACACACCTCATCATCAGAGGCAGTCCCTCGAAACGAGGAAGACTTGCTTCCACGCCAAAAAGGGATGAGTTCACAGGTGTTTCAATGAGGGACCTAATATTCCGGATCCCGAACTACATCCTGAAGGGTGGAAGATGCCTGTGGGTGGATTTTTTTTAACGTGGGGTGACCGTTGCACACCAGCCACCACACGGGGCTTGACAGAGTGAGGTCTTGGTCCAGGGGCAAGGGTTAACCAGGACGCCTGGAGACCAGCTCTGCTGCACGGACCCAGTGCGCCCACATATCGCACAGTGTGGGCTGGGCCCGTGCTGCCCCTGGGCCCCGATCACGTCCCTCTACAATCTCTCGCCGCTCCTTCGCCCCGACCTCGCCGCTCCTGCTGTACCCGCCCGCGCTCCAATCACCGACCTGGATCTTGATGACGTCACTCTTCGCTGACGTCGCCCTCCTGCGCCCGCTCGCGCTGTACCTTGCCGCGGTACACCGCCACACGGCCGCTCCTTTTATGGCCCCGACCTGCCGTTGATCGTCTTCTTCAAAGACGACCCCCCCCCCACACACACCACCCCCCCCACCACACACACACCTGCCCCCCCCACCACACACACACCTGCCCCCCCCACACACACACCTGCCCCCCCCACACACACACCTGCCCCCCCACACACACACACCACCCCCCCCACCACACACACACCCGTCCCCCCCCCCCACACACACCTCCCCCCCCACCACACACACCTCCCCCCCCACACACACACACACCTCCCCCCCCACACCCCTCCCCCCCACACACACACACCTCCCCCCCCCCCACACACACACACCTCCCCCCCACACACACACACACCTCCCCCCCACACACACACACCTCCCCCCCACACACACACACCTCCCCCCCCCCACACACACCTCCCCCCCCCACACACACACACCTCCCCCCCCCACACACACACACACCCCCCCCCACACACACACACCTCCCCCCCCCACACACACACACCTCCCCCCCCCACACACACACACCTCCCCCCCCCACACACACACACCTCCCCCCCCCACACACACACACCTCCCCCCCCCACACACACACACACCTCCCCCCCCCCACACACACACACACCTCCCCCCCCCCACACACACACACACCTCCCCCCCCCCACACACACACACACCTCCCCACCCCACACACACACACCTCCCCCCCCCCACACACACACACCTCCCCCCCCCACACACACACACACACCTCCCCCCCCCCCACACACACACACCTCCCCCCCCCACACACACACACCTCCCCCCCCCACACACCACACACCTCCCCCCCACACACACACACACCTCCCCCCCCCCACACACACACACACCTCCCCCCCCACACACACACACCTCCCCCCCACACACACACACCTCCCCCCCCCCACACACACACCTCCCCCCCCCACACACACACCTCCCCCCCCCCACACACACCTCCCCCCCCCCCCACACACACACCTCCCCCCCCCACACACACACCTCCCCCCCCCACACACACCTCCCCCCCCCACACACACCCTCCCCCCCACCACACACTCCTCCTCCCCCCACCACACACTCCTCCTCCCCCCACCACACACTCCTCCACCCCCCACACACACACCTCCCCCCTCCACACACACCTCCCCCCTCCACACACCTCCCCCCTCCACACACACACACCTCCCCCGCCCCAACACACACACTCGCCCCGCCCCCAACACACACCCCCGCCCCGCCCCCAACACACACCCCCGCCCCGCCCCCAACACACACCCCCGCCCCGACCCCAACACACAAAACCTCCCTGCTTCCTTACCAGGGCCAGCTCGGGATCGGCACTGGGGTCCACCCCGAACTCGAAGTCACTCGCTCCCAGCCCCAGCATGGTGCCCCCCTCCCCGGCCAGGATGGGGGAGCTGATGAGAGCATCGGCGAGGCTGGGGCCCGGGGGCACAGTCACCAGGTGCGAACCGGTTCCATCCTTCCCATTGAGGGCATTGATAAAAGCAGTCAGCTTCTCGGTATTTGCTTCCTGAGGATAAAAGTGGGGGAGCGGGGAGTTAGAAATCAGAGACTATTACAGGAGGGTTTGAGTATAAGAGTAAAGACGTCTTACTGCAATTATATCGGGCCCTGGTGAGGCCGCACCTGAATATTGTGCACAGTTTTGCCGGGGTTTATGCTCCATGTGAGCCTCCTCCTACCCCCATATCCTTCTATTCCTTTCTCCCTCATGGGCTGCCCCTAACATGCAGGTGCAGCAAGCAATTAAGAAAGCACATGGTATGTTGGCCTTCATTACAGGAGGATTTGAGCACAGGAGCAAGGATGTCCTACTTATGTCCAATATGTCGAGGAACCAACTAGGGGGGAGGCCATTTTAGACTGGGTGTTGTGTAATGAGAGAGGATTAATTAGCAATCTCGTTGTGCGAGGCCCCTTGGGGAAGAGTGACCATAATATGGTGGAATTCTACATTAGGATGGAGAATGAAACAGTTAATTCAGAGACCATGGTCCAGAACTTAAAGAAGGGTAACTTTGAAGGTGAATTGGCTAGGATAGATTGGCGAATGATACTTAAGGGGTTGACAGTGGATGGGCAATGGCAGACATTTAGAGACCGCATAGATGAACTACAACAATTGTACATTCCTGTCTGGCGTAAAAATAAAAAAGGGAAGGTGGCTCAACCGTGGCTATCAAGGGAAATCAGGGATAGTATTAAAGCCAAGGAAGTGGCATACAAATTGGCCAGAAATAGCAGTGAACCCGGGGACTGGGGGAAATTTAGAACTCAGCAGAGGAGGACAAAGGGTTTGATTAGGGCAGGGAAAATGGAGTACGAGAGGAAGCTTGCAGGGAACATTAAAATGGACTGCAAAAGCTTCTATAGATATGTAAAGAGAAAAAGGTTAGTAAAGACAAACGTAGGTTCCCTGCAGTCAGAATCAGGGGAAGTCATAACGGGGAACAAAGAAATGGCGGACCAATTGAACAAGTACTTTGGTTCAGTATTCACTAAGGAGGACACAAACAACGTTCCGGATATAAAAGGGGTCAGAGGGTCTAGTAAGGAGGAGGAACTGAGGGAAATCCTTATTAGTCGGGAAATTGTAATGGGGAAATTGATGGGATTGAAGGCCGATAAATCTCCAGGGCCTGATGGTCTGCATCCCAGAGTACTTAAGGAGGTGGCCTTGGAAATAGCGGATGCATTGACAGTCATTTTCCAACATTCCATTGACTCTGGATCAGTTCCTATGGAGTGGAGGGTAGCCAATGTAACCCCACTTTTTAAAAAAGGAGGGAGAGAGAAAACAGGGAATTATAGACCGGTCTGCCTGACATCGGTAGTGGGTAAAATGATGGAATCAATTATTAAGGATGTCATAGCAGTGCATTTGGAAAGAGGTGACATGATAGGTCCAAGTCAGCATGGATTTGTGAAAGGGAAATCATGCTTGACAAATCTTCTGGAATTTTTTGAGGATGTTTCCAGTAGAGTGGACAAGGGAGAACCAGTTGATGTGGTATATTTGGACTTTCAGAAGGCTTTCGACAAGGTTCCACACAAGAGATTAATGTGCAAAGTTAAAGCACATGGGATTGGGGGTAGTGTGCTGACGTGGATTGAGAACTGGTTAGCAGACAGGAAGCAAAGAATAGGAGTAAATGGGGACTTTTCAGAATGGCAGACAGTGACTAGTGGGGTACCACAAGATTCTGTGCTGGGGCCCCAGCTGTTTACACTGTATATTAATGATTTAGACGAGGGGATTAAATGTAGTATCTCCAAATTTGCGGATGACACTAAGTTGGGTGGCAGTGTGAGCTGCGAGGAGGATGCTATGAGGCTGCAGAGTGACTTGGATAGGTTAGGTGAGTGGGCAAATGCGTGGCAGATGAAGTATAATGTGGATAAATGTGAGGTTATCCACTTTGGTGGTAAAAACAGAGACAGACTATTATCTAAATGGTGACAGATTAGGAAAAGGGGAGGTGCAACGAGACCTGGGTGTCATGGTACATCAGTCATTGAAGGTTGGCATGCAGGTACAGTAGGCAGTTAAGAAAGCAAATGGCATGATGGCCTTCATAGCGAGGGGATTTGAGTACATGGGCAGGGAGGTGTTACTACAGTTGTACAGGGCCTTGGTGAGGCCACACCTGGAGTATTGTGTACAGTTTTGGTCTCCTAACTTGAGGAAGGACATTCTTGCTTTTGAGAGAGTGCAGCGAAGGTTCACCAGACTGATTCCCAGGATGGTGGGACTGACATATCAAGAAAGACTGGATCAACTGGGCTTGTATTCACTGGAGTTCAGAAGAATGAGAGGGGATCTCATAGAAAAGTTTAAAATTCTGACGGGTTTAGACAGGTTAGATGCAGGAAGAATGTTCCCAATGTTGGGGAAATCCAGAACCAGGGGTCACAGTCTAAGGATAAGGGGTAAGCCATTTAGGACCGAGATGAGGAGAAACTTCTTCACCCAGAGAGTGGTGAACCTGTGGAATTCTCTACCACAGAAAGATGTTGAGGCCAATTCACTAAATATATTCAAAAAGGAGTTGGATGAGGTCCTTACTACTCGGGGGATCAAGGGGTATGGCGAGAAAGCAGGAAGGGGGTACTGAAGTTGCATGTTCAGCCATGAACTCATTGAATGGCGGTGCAGGCTCGAAGGGCCGAATGGCCCACTCCTGCACCTATTTTCTATGTTTCTACTACAGTTATACAGGGCCCTGGTGAGACTGCACCAGTTTGGGTCTCCTTACCTAAGGAAGGATATACTTGCCATTGAGGGAGTGCAGCGAAGGTTCACCAGACTGATTCCTGGGATGGGGGGGATTGTCCTATGAGGAGAGATTGAGCAGACTGGGCCGATATTCTCTGGAGTTTAGAAGAATGAGAGATGATCTCATTGAAACAGACACAATTCTTACAGGGATTGACAGGGTAGATGCAGGGAGGGTGTTTCCCCCCGGGCTGGGGAGTCTAGAACCAGGGGGTCACACAGTCTCAGGATAAGGGCTCGGCCATTTAGGACTGAGATGAGGAGGAATTTCTTCCCTCAGAGGGTGGTGAATCTTTGGAATTCTCTGCCCCAGAGGGCTGTGGAGGCTCAGTCGTTAAGTATATTCAAGGCTGGGATCGCTAGATTTTTGGATATTAAGAGAATTGAGGGATATGGGGATCGGGTGGGAAAGTGAAGTTGTAGAAGACCAGCCGTGATCGTATTGAATGGCGGAGCAGGCTCAAATGGCCGAATGGCCGACTCCTGCTCCTATTTCTTATGTTCTGGGCAGCGAAAACTCCATACCCCAAACAACTTGCACCTATATATAAGCGCCTTTAATGTAATAAAACATCAGACAAAATTTGGCACTTAGCCACATGGGGAGATATTAAGGACAGGCGACCAAAAGCTGGGTCAAAGAGGCAGGTTTTACGGAGCAGCCTAAAGGAGGAGAGCGAGGTGGAGAGGTTTAGGGAGGGAGTTCCAGAGCTTGGGGCCCAGGCAGCTGAAGGCACGGCCGCCGATGGTGGAGCGATTTTGTTTTTTAATTATTCGTTCCTGTGGGCGACGCTGGCAAGGCACATCCCTAGTTACCCTCGAGAAGGCGGTGGTGAACCGCTGCATTAAAATCAGGGCAACACAAGAGACCAGAATTGGAGGAGCGCAGAGATTTCGGAGGGCTGTGCGACTGGAGGTGGTTAGAGATAGGCAGGGGTGTAGGGGCTGGAGGGGGTTACAGAGCTAGGGAGGGGTGTAGGGGCTGGAGGAGGTTACAGAGATAGGGAGGGGTGTAGGGGCTGGAGGAGGTTACAGAGATAGGGAGGGGTGTAGGGGCTGGAGGAGGTTACAGAGATAGGGAGGGGTGTAGGGGCTGGAGGTGGCTACAGAGATAGGGAGGGGTGTAGGGGCTGGAGGAGGTTACAGAGATAGGGAGGGGTGTGGGGGCTGGAGGAGGTTACAGAGATAGGGAGGGGTGTATGGGCTGGAGGAGGTTACAGAGATAGGGAGGGGTATAGGGGCTGGAGGAGGTTACAGAGATAGGGAGGGGTGTAGGGGCTGGAGGAGGTTACAGAGATAGGGAGGGGTGTAGGGGCTGGAGGAGATTACAGAGATAGGGAGGGTTGTAGGGGCTGGAGGAGGTTACAGAGATAGGGAAGGGTGTAGGGGCTGGAGGAGGTTACAGAGATAGGGAGGGGTGTAGGGGCTGGAGGAGCTTAGAGATAGGGAGGGGTGTAAGGGCTGGAGGATGTTACAGAGATAGGGAGGGGTGTAGGGGCTGGAGGAGGTTACAGAGATAGGGAGGGGTGTAGGGGCTAGAGGAGGTTACAGAGATAGGGAGGGGTGTAGGGGCTGGAGGTGGTTACAGAGATAGGGAGGGGTGTAGGGGCTGGAGGAGGTTACAGAGATAGGGAGGGATGTAGGGGCTGGAGGAGGTTACAGAGATAGGGAGGGGTGTAGGGGCTGGAGGTGGCTACAGAGATAGGGAGGGGTGTAGGGGCTGGAGGAGGTTACAGAGATAGGGAGGGGTGTGGGGGCTGGAGGAGGTTACAGAGATAGGGAGGGGTGTATGGGCTGGAGGAGGTTACAGAGATAGGGAGGGGTATAGGGGCTGGAGGAGGTTACAGAGATAGGGAGGGGTGTAGGGGCTGGAGGAGGTTACAGAGATAGGGAGGGGTGTAGGGGCTGGAGGAGATTACAGAGATAGGGAGGGGTGTAGGGGCTGGAGGAGATTACAGAGATAGGGAGGGTTGTAGGGGCTGGAGGAGGTTACAGAGATAGGGAGGGGTGTAGGGGCTGGAGGAGCTTAGAGATAGGGAGGGGTGTAAGGGCTGGAGGATGTTACAGAGATAGGGAGGGGTGTAGGGGCTGGAGGAGGTTACAGAGATAGGGAGGGGTGTAGGGGCTAGAGGAGGTTACAGAGATAGGGAGGGGTGTAGGGGCTGGAGGTGGTTACAGAGATAGGGAGGGGTGTAGGGGCTGGAGGATGTTAGAGAAAAGGAGGGGTGTAGGGGCTGCAGGAGGGAGGGGAGTGGGCGAGGGTCATGGAGGGATTTGAGCACTTGGCTGAGAATATTAGCAACCGAGGCGTTGTCGGATGGGGGGAGTCAGAGAGTGATTCACCTCCCCTCCCCAGGTGCCAAGGACCTTGTGTCTGTTCCCTCCCCTCTCCACAGGGAGATGGTGACGGGCGCGAGGATTGAGGTGCCAGTCGCCCTCCGGTGCCAACCCCCGAGTGGCCCATCTTCATACGACTGGCGGCACTCTCCAGGAAGGGGGAACGGGGGCTTGTGATCTAAGCAGTGATCGGGGCTGGGGAACCCTGGCAGATTTCCCCCACACCCCTGCCTCCCTCTCCCCCAAGCCCAGCAACCCCTCACGTTGGATACTTTTGGATTTGGCTACACGCTGCAGAGAAGGGAACCATTACTACCCCCCTCCCCCAAAGTAATCCTGGCCTGCGTACTGTATCTGACAAGATTAGCAGAATCGCAGCAGCCGCAAATGAACTGTGATAGCATTTACAACAGTCCGCCGTGGTAATCATAACCTCAGCTCTGGTTCCCTCCCCGCGTCACAGCACTGGCCCGTTCCTGGCTCCCCTCGACCCATCTTCAACCCCCCCCCCCTCGCTCCACCATTCTCCTCCCCACACCCCCCCACCCCCCAGCTCACCTCCTCGCCGAAGTTCACGATATCCACGTTCACCTTCTCTTTCTTCAGCCTCTTTGCCAACTTGACCAGCTGTGAGGAGGAGAGGACAGATTCAAATAAACGCACACGGCCACGACAGAGGGCACTGCCTCGACAAAATGTGCTGCCCCCCCCCCCGGACCTGTGCCCAGCGACCCTTTGCTGCTGTAAACGAGTCCATGGCCACTAGCTGTCGCCTGCTGCACGGCTGAGGTGCCCGCTTGTCAAGTGCAAATCCAGACAAGCAATGGCAGGCTATTCGACTGTTGGGGGCATCACAAAAATTAACCCACTGAGCCACGGCAGGGGTCTGGAGAAAGAAGTGGGTTTGCTGCCCCAGTACAAACTTTACGAAAGAGCTCGGCATCATTTTGGTAGCGCTCTCGGTGTTTGAGTTAGGAGATTGTGGTGCTCGGGCCCCAAGTCAGCAACTGAGCAGCGATCCAGCACTGAGCAAATCCGAGGCACAACTACGATAAAAACACTGGGTGGTACAATCAGAGGGGGCAAGTGGAGGGGAGTAACAGGAAACAGGGAGACCGCCACAAAACGCTTTACAGCCAATGAAGCACCTTTTTGGAGTGCAGTCACTGTTGTAGTGTATAAAACGAGGCAGCCAATTTGCGCACAGCAAGCTCCCACACACAGCAATGTGATAATGACCCGGATCATCTGTTTTAGTGATGTTGATTGAGGGATAAATATTGGGCCCAGGACACCGGGGAGAACTCCCCCTGCTCTTCTTCCAATAGTGGCCCCGGGATCTTTTACATCCACCCGAGAGGGCAGACGGGGCCTCGGTTTAACGTTTAATCCGAAAGATGGCACCTCCGACAGTGCGGCGCTCCCTCAGCACTGGCTCAACAACAGTGCGGCGCTCCCTCAGTACGGCCCCTCCGACAGTGCGGCGCTCCCTCAGCACCGCCCCTCCGACAGTGCGGCGCTCCCTCAGCACCGCCCCTCCGACAGTGCGGCGCTCCCTCAGTACTGCCCCTCCGATAGTGCGGTGCTCCCTCAGCACCGCCCCTCCGACAGTGCGGCGCTCCCTCAGCACCGCCCATCCGACAGTGCGGCGCTCCCTCAGCACCGCCCCTCCGACAGTGCGGCGCTCCCTCAGCAATGCCCCTCCGACAGTGCGGCGCTCCCTCAGCACCGCCCCTCCGACAGTGCGGCGCTCCCTCAGCACCGGCCCTCCGACAGTGCGGCGCTCCCTCAGCACCGGCCCTCCGACAGTGCGGTGCTCCCTCAGCAATGCCCCTCCGACAGTGCGGCACTCCCTCAGTACTGCCCCTCCGACAGTGCGGCACTCCCTCAGCAATGCCCCTCCGACAGTGCGCCGCTCCCTCAGCATCGCCCCTCCGACAGTGCGGCGCTCCCTCAGCACTGGCACTGGGAGTGCCAGCCTGGGATTATGGGGCTCGAGTCCCTGGAACAGGACTTAAACCCACGACCTGCTGACTCGGGAGCGAGGGGGCGAGTTCTGCCCGCTGAGCCACGGCTGGCAAGCCTCCTGAATATCTAACACCCAGACACCAGGATGAGCAGCAGGCAGCGAAAGAGCCTGTAATTGCAAACCAACCCCAAACAATTCTCGAACATCGAGTGAGGTTTTACGTGGATTTTAGAAGCGAAAACTTCAACAAAGAGATGAGATCCAGGATGGCAGGGCTGGGCCAGCAACAGCGACCTGGTCTTTACTCACATCCTTCTCGTTATCTTCCACCGGGCTTCCGACAAACACAATGATCCTCGTTTTGTGGTTCTTCCCCTGACGATGTTTAAGAGCCAACTGAAAAAAAGGAGACACATTTGCATCGAATTACATCGAGTGTACGGCACAGAAACAGGCCATTGGGCCCCACCGCTCCGTGCCGGGGTTTATGCTCCACACCAGCCCCCCCCCCCACCCCTCTCCATCTCACCCCCATCCCCATATCCTTCCATTCCTTTCTCCCTCATGGCTTCCCCTTAAATGCATCGATACTACTCGCCTCAACCCCTCCCTGGGGCAGCGAGTTCCACATTCTCACCGCTCTCTGGGTAAAGAAGTTTCTCCTGAATTCCCCGTTGGATTTATTGGTGACTGTCTGATATTGATGGCCCCTGGTTCTGGTCTCTCCCACACAAGGGGAAATATCTTTTCTACGTCCACCCTATCGAACCCCTTCATAATCTTAAAGGCCTCTATTAGGTCACCCCGCAGCCCTCTCTCTTTTTTTAAAGAGACATGAGCCCCAGTCCGTTCACCCTTCCCTGATAATTATAACCTCAGTCCTGGTATCATTGTTGTAAAAGTTATGCAACTTCTCCACTTCAGAGATTCCAACAGCAGCACATGGTTAAAAAAAGACCAGGCTCGAGGGGCTGAATGGGCCTCCTCCTGTTCCTGTGTAACAGGCTCGAGGGGCTGAATGGACCTCCTCCTGTTCCTGTGTAACAGGCTCGAGGGGCTGAATGGGCCTCCTCCTGTTCCTGTGTAACAGGCTCGAGGGCCGAATGGACCTCCTCCTGTTCCTGTGTAACAGGCTCGAGGGGCTGAATGGGCCTCCTCCTGTTCCTGTGTCACAGGCTCGAGGGGCTGAATGGCCACCTGTTCCTGTGTAACAGGCTCGAGGGACTGAATGGACCTCCTCCTGTTCCTGTGTAACAGGCTCGAGGGGCTGAATGGACCTCCTCCTGTTCCTGTGTAACAGGCTCGAGGGGCTGAATGGGCCTCCTCCTGTTCCTGTGTCACAGGCTCGAGGGGCTGAATGGCCACCTGTTCCTGTGTAACAAGCTTGAGGGGCTGAATGGGCCTCCTCCTGTTCCCATCTAACACCACTAAATCAGATGATCTGGGTCATCATCTCATCGCTGTGTGTGGGAGCTTGCTGTGCGCAAATTGGCCGCCTCGTTTCCCACATTGCAACAGTGACTACACTTCAAAAACAAAATGAAGTACTTGATTGTCTGTAAAGCGTTTTGGGAGGGCCCGAGGCGACGAGAGGGGCTCTGCGAATATGGCTCTGTCCCTCGCGGAGGTCTCACTTACGTGCGCGACTCGGATGCCGGTGCAGAAGCTGATTTTCCCCGTGGGCTGGACGGCGTGCAGCTTGGACAGAATCCGCCCCGTGTCAGGGGTCAAGGTGGTGAGCACCTCGCAGTTACTGTAACCAGAGCGAGAGGGAGAAAGTGGGGCCCGGTTAGAACGCAACAACTCAAACGGCCCAGGGCGCTTCACACCAGTGTTACAAGGCAAAAGTTTAACACCGAGCCACACTAGAAATGATATGGGTGGATCTCCAAATGCTGGGTCAAAGAGGGAGGTTTTAAGGAGCGTCTTGAAGGAGGAGAGAGAGAGGCGGAGAGGTTTAGGGAGTGAATTCCAGAGCTTGAAGCCCAGGCAACAGAACCAATGGTGGAGCGATTATAATCAGGGATGCTCAGGAGGGCAGAATTAGAGGAGCGCAGTTATCTCGGGGGGTTGTGGGGCTGGAGGAGGTTACAGAGATAGGGAGGGGTGTAGGGGCTGGAGGGGGTTACAGAGATAGGGAGGGGTGTAGGGGGTAACAGAGATAGAGAGGGGTGTAGGGGCTGGAGGAGGTTACAGAGATAGGGAGGGGCGAGGGCCACAGAGGGATTTGAAAACAAAGGATGAGAATTTAGAAATCAAGGCGTTGCTTAACCGGGAGCCAAATGTAGGCCAGCGAGCACAGGGGGTGATGGGTGAGCGGGACTCGGTGCGAGTTAGGACACGGGGACAGCGAGCACAGGGGGTGATGGGTGAGCGGGACTCGGTGCGAGTTAGGACACGGGGGCAGCGAGCACAGGGGCTGATGGGTGAGCGGGACTCAGTGCGAGTTAGGACACGGGGCAGCGAGCACAGGGGGTGATGGGTGAGCGGGACTCGGTGCGAGTTAGGACACGGGGACAGCGAGCACAGGGGGTGATGGGTGAGCGGGACTCGGTGCGAGTTAGGACACGGGGACAGCGAGCACAGGGGGTGATGGGTGAGCGGGACTCGATGCGAGTTAGGACACGGGGACAGCGAGCACAGGGGGTGATGGGTGAGCGGGACTCGGTGCGAGTTAGGACACGGGGACAGCTGAGTTTTGGATCACCTTGAGTTTACGTAGGGTGGAATGTGAGAGGCTGGGCGGGGAGAGCATTGGTGTTAAGTCTATAGCGCCTTTAATGTTGTAAAACGTCCATAGCGCCTTTAATGTTGTAAAACGTCCCAAGGTGCTTCACAGGAACGATCAGACAAATGTCGACACCGAGCCACACAGGGAGATATTAGGGACAGGCGACCAAAAGCTGGGTCAAAGAGGGCGGTTTTAAGGAGCGCCTTAAAGGAGGAGAGAGAGGTGGAGAGGTTTCGGGACAGGAAAGGGGGACCTTGTTAACGGGGGCTCCACGGAGGAGACACTTACTTGGCGAGCGTGATGAGCCCCACATTGTTCTCGGGATTGCTACGTGTTTTTGAATGGCAGACGATGTTGACGGCATCTTGCTGTGCTTGAAGCCTGGTTGGCAGGAAGTCCCCATTCCTCATATATTCACTGTTGTCGACACTGCGACCAAGGGAAGGGGAAAAGAGGAGACGACGGTTAGATAGGAGCACAGCTTTACAGCGCTGAAACTGCCCGCTGCGGCCATTTCAAACGTTTCATCGGGATCCGGTTCAGTCTTGCCTGCCTTGTGACTTCAACACAGGAACGGGCCATTCAGCCCCTCGATCCTGTTCTGCTATTCAATGAGATCACGGCTTATGTGCATTTATCTGCCTTTGCTCCCTAGCCCTTACCGAAAAGGAATTTATCCACCTCAGTCTTGAAATTTTTCAGTTAAAAAAAAATATTCGTTCCTGGGATGTGGGCGTCGCTGGCCAAGGCCGGCATTTATTGCCCATCCCTAATTGCCCCTCGAGGAGGTGGTGGTGAGCCGCCTTCTTGAACCGCTGCAGTCCGTGTGGTGAAGGTGCTCCCACAGTGCTGTTAGGGAGGGAGTTCCAGGATTGTGACCCCAGCGACGATGAAGGAACGACCGATATATTTCCAAGTCGGGATGGTGTGTGACTCGGAGGGGAACGTGGAGGGGGTGGTGTTCCCATGCGCCTGCTGCCCTTGTCCTTCTAGGCGGGTAGAGGTCGCGGGTTTGGGAGGTTTCCAATGGGTGGGTTTCCAATTTACCCGTTCACCCCCCCCCCCCTCAAGTCTCAACAGCTTTTTGGGGGAAGAATGTCCCAGATTTCCACTCCCCTTTGTGTGAAGAAGTGCTCCCGACTGCAATGTATTTGCTTCATGGATTCTTTGCTTAAGAATTAATAGCAACACATTGCTATTCAGAACTAGTTGGTTTATTAGCAAAAGGTTTAACAATCTCACGACACATTACCAGTTCATACAAACATAGAAAGTAGGTGCAGGAGTAGGCCATTCGGCCCTCCGAGCCTGCACCACCATTCAATATGATCATGGCTGATCATGCAACTTCAGCACCCCATTCCTGCTTTCTCTCCATACCCCTCGATCCCTTTAGCTGTAAGGGCCACATCTAACTCCCTTTTGAATATGTCCAATGAACTGGCCTCAACAACTTTCTGTGGTAGAGAATTCCACAGGTTCACAATTCTCTGAGTGAAGAAGTTTCTCCTCATCTCGGTCCCAAATGGCTTACCCCTTATCCTTAGACTGTGACCCCTGGTTCTGGACTTCCCCAACATCGGGAACATTCTTCCTGCGTCTAACCTGTCCAATCCCGTCAGAACTTTCTAAGTTTCTATGAGATCCCCTCTCGTTCTTCTAAATTCCAGTGAATATAAGCCTAGCCGATCCAGTCTTTCTTCATATGTCAGTCCATCCCAGGAATCAGTCTGGTGAATCTTCGCTGCACTCCCTCAATAGCAAGAATGTCCTTCCTCAGATTAGGAGACCAAAACTGTACACAATATTCCAGGTGAGGCCTCACCAAGGCCCTGTACAACTGCAGTAAGACCTCCCTGCTCCTATACTCAAATCCCCTCGCTATGAAGGCCAACATACCATTTGCCTTCTTCACTGCCTGCTGTACCTGCATGCCAACTTTCAATGACTGATGTACCATGACACCCAGGTCTCGTTGCACCTCCCCTTTTCCTAATCTGTCACCATTCAGATAATGTTCTAAACTTTGTGTTTTTGCCACCAAAGTGGAACATCACGTGACTGGCTAAGCCACTCACAATGTACCTGTAAACCTGTGAGCATATTCACAGGGGCATACGTTACACCGACATCACCCGTGAACAAATGTTCACGTTCTGCCGCCACATTCTGGGCCCCCAGTACCAGAGGAAATACTTCCTCTGCATCGGACGCATCGAATCCTTTAACAGGGAGCGGGGGCCCCTCCCAGCTTTTAGCCTCACCTCCAGCAGCTCTAACCAAAAGAACTCCAGCTCTGGTCTCAAACCCTCGCACCACTCCCCACACGTCCCCTCAACAGGCGCATTCAGGATTTCACAAACAAACACTCGCACACTTCCAGCTCATTTGCGGGCTCTCACGTATTGGGGGTTGGAGTCGTGACGTGAACTTTCTCCGCCAGAGTTACCGTCTCACACCGACCCGACTCTCTCGGTTATTTTACAGAGAGAAAGCAAGGTTGCTGCATATGCTAATATTAACTGATGGGACGAGTGTCATTTTATTGTGGCCTCAGCCCTTTCTGGTTAGATACAGGAACAGTGCGCCCAATTCTGGGCACCACACTTTAGGAAGGATGTCACGGCCTTGCAGGGGCTGCGGAGATTTTTACTGGAATAGTACCAGGGATGAGGGACTTCAGTTACGTGGAGCGACTTATTAAATGACGGAGCAGGCTCAAGTGGCCAGCTGGCCTACTCCTGCTCCTATTTCTTATGTTATTAGAACTCCCTCTACATTCCACCCCAAGACGCACCAGCTCCGACCCCGGCAGATGGAGTATAATGTCGGAAAGTGTGAGGTCATGCACATTGGCAGAAAAAAATCAAAGAGCAAGTTATGGAGAAAGATTGCAAAGTGCTGCAGTACAGCGGGACCTGGGGGTACTTGTGCATGAAACACACACGGTTAGTATGCAGGTACAGCAAGTGATCAGGAAGGCCAACGGAATCTTGGCCTTTATTGCAAAGGGGATGGAGTATAAAAGCAGGGAAGTCTTGCTACAGTTATACAGGGTATTGGTGAGGCCACACCTGGAATACTGCGTGCAGTTTTGGTTTTCATATTTACGAAAGGATATACTTGCTTTGGAGGCAGTTCAGAGAAGGTTCACTCGGTTGATTCCGGGGATGAGGGGGTTGACTTATGAGGAAAGGTTGAGGAGGTTGGGCCTCTACTCATTGGAATTCAGAAGAATGAGAGGTGATCTTATCGAAACGTATAAGATTATGAGGGGGCTCGACAAGGTGGATGCAGAGAGGATGTTTCCACTGATGGGGGAGACTAGAACCAGGGGGCACGATCTTAGAATAAGGGGCCGCCCATTTAAAACTGAGTTGAGGTGAAATTTCTTCTCTCAGAGGGTTGTAAATCTGTGGAATTCGCTGCCTCAGAGAGCTGTGGAAGCCGGGACATTGAATAAATTTAAGACAGAAACAGACAGTTTCTTGACCAATAAGGGGGCGGGCAGGGAAGTGGAGCTGAGTCCATGATCGGATCAGCCATGATCGTATTAAATGGCGGAGCAGGCTCGAGGGGCCGAATGGCCGACTCCTGCTCCTATTTCTTATATTCTCACTGCCCTCACATATTTCTCACATCGACCACTGGGGTTACCAACTCTGCTGGGACATATTCCTGGAGGTTTCATCACATGACCGCCTGCCGACAAACGCTCCCCCCCCATTAGCCGTTTACTCCCCGTCTCCAATATTTTGTTAACGAATAAACAAAAAAAAAGTGTTAAAAAAAATGAATTCCTCTCGGAGGATGAGAATGAGGAGGTGCGATATAAACTGAAGAGTTCAATTCTAAAGGGGGTGCACGAACAGACAGACCTGGGGGTATGTGTGCACAAATCGTTGAAGGTGGCAGGGCAGCTTTAGAAAGCGGTTAAAAAGGCTCATGGGATTCATAAATTGAGGCATAGAGTACAAAAGCAAGGAAGTGATGATCAACCCTTTATAAATCACTGGTTCGGCCCCAACTGTGTCCAATACTGGGCACCGCACTTTAGGGAGGATGTGAAGGCCCTGGGGGAGGGAGTGGAGGAGATTGACCAGAATGGTCCCGGGGATGTGGGACTTCAGTGACGGGGAGAGACTGGAGAAGCTGGGGTTGTTCTCCTTGGAGCAGAGAAGGGAGATTTAATCGAGGGGTTCACTATCACGAGGGGTTTTGAGGAGTAAATCAGGAGAGACTGTTCCCGGGGGCAGGAGGGTGGGTACCCAGGGGGACACAGATCGGCGATGGAACCAGAGGGGGGAGATGGGGAGAATGTGTTTTGACGCAGCGAGTTGTTGTGATCGGGAACGCGCTGCCTGAAAGGGCGGTGGGAGCAGATTCAATCGGGACTTTCAATCCGGGAATTGGGTAAATACTGGGCGGGGAGAAATGTGCCGGGCTGTGGGGAAAGAGCAGGGAGGAGGGGGACTGATTGGATCGCTCTGTCACAGAGCCGGCACAGGCCCGATGGCCTCCTCCTGTGCCGTAAGATTCGGTGATCTGAACACAGGTGGCCGCTGTCCTCTGAGTGGCCCGCCTACACAGGAGACTCGGTGAGCACCGGCGAGCTCTTTGACTGCACGGGGCATCACAGGCCAGCACCGACTCGGTGCTCTTCGGAGGGCTCCATGCAGGCAGTTTCCAGCGGAGGTCAGGAGGCGGGGACCCCGGACAATTTTCCCTCCCTTAACTCGGGGGGGGGGGGGGTCAAGGCGACATGTCCGAGAGCAGATCTCAAACCGGGGGAAATGGAACCGGCGGCCACAGCGAGGGAACGCCATCGCCTCCTGAGCACCCCCTCCAAGTCGCACTTCCTGAACCATCGCTGCTCCAAGGAGAACTGAACAGCTTTTTCCAGTCTCTCCGCGTGACTCCCTGCCGGACAAGGACTGCGGCGGTTCGGGAAGCGGCATCACCAGCCCAGTCTCCGAGGGCAGCAGGACGCCCGTGGAAGAGAAGAATTAGGAGCACGAGTCGGCCATTCGGCCCCTCGAGCCTGCTCCGCCATTCAATGAGATCCTGGTTTCTCAACTCCACTTTCCCGTCCGATCCCTCGATTCCCTTAATTTTCAAAAATCTAGCAATCTCGGCCTCGAATATACTCAACGACTGAGCCTCCACAGCCCTCTGGGGCAGAGAATTCCAAAGATTCACCCCCCTCTGAGTGAAGAAATTCCTCCTCATCTCAGTCCTCAATGGCTGACCCCTTATCCTGAGACTGTGACCCCCCTGGTTCTAGACTCCCCAGCATGGGGGGAAACACCCTCCCTGCATCTACCCTGTAAGAATTCTCGTCCCAAGTCAGAGCATGCACTTTGAGGAGTGCAGGGGAGGAAATCAAGGTGGGATTGTCGTTAGATCCTCAATGATGTCCAACGGAGAGGGGTGGGGGGGGGGGAAGTGACCTGCATTTATGCCGACAGGAGAAGACTGGACCTTCTGAACATTCACTGCTGGGGCTTCAGCAAGGTTCCAACACAGGCTCATTGTGTTAAAACACCCACACACACACACACACACAGAAACAGGCAGCCTCCTCACAGGAGAGAAGCCACAAAGGCAATCTCTGTCTGGCCCCGTCCTCTGTCTTGTGTGTTACGGTCCCAGCCTATGCCGGGCACTGCCACACTGACTGCCAACTTGACAGGGTTGATGCAGGGAGGGTGTTTCCCCCCGGGGCTGGGGAGTCTAGAACCAGGGGTCACACAGTCTCAGGATAAGGGGTCGGCCATTTAGGACTGAGATGAGGAGGAATTTCTTCACTCAGGGTGGTGAATCCTTGGAATTCTCTGCCCCAGAGGGCTGTGGAGGCTCAGTCGTTGAGTATATTCAAGGCTAGCGATAGATTTTTGGATATTAAGGGAATCAAGTGATTATGGGGACAGTGTTGAGAAAGAATTGCATTTCTATAGCACCTTTCACGACCACCAGATGTCTCAAAGCACTTTTTGAGATAGAAGATCAACCAGGATCTTATTGAATGGCGGAGCAGGCTCAAGGGACCGAATCCTGCCCCTAATTCTAATGTTTTTATCCGGCCCACCACGATCTGTTGCAGGAGGGACCTCAGTTATCCACTCGGCATCTCAGGTGCCCATCAAATAGATTGGCCAAACTTGACGGCTTTTGCCGCCATACAGGACAGCAGCAACTGCATTATGCGTTCTTGGCGAAGGACGGACATTCAGTGCTGGGGAACAGAACATTGCGTCAGTTCAGGAATACGGTGTTACCATCGAGCTCCCCCCCCCCCACTCCCCCGGGCAGCACAGTACAGCTCCTTCCACGTTGCACCAACAACTGAACACGGTGTCCCTCTGTGCTGCGAGTAAAATGGGTTTATAACGTCACCACTACCCAGCACGGGAACTGGGTAGCTTCTTCCAAGCAAGTTTCCTCCTCAAACACGGAGCGCCGTCTCTCCACGCCGGTGTAACAGTATCCATCTCTCATCAGATAGCCAATCGTCGACGGGTTGGTGCGACGGCCGATGTTCATGAGGACTGGGATTGAGGCTGCACCGATCTCATTCGGCCTTGCGGGTCACATGTTCGACAAGCTCACCCCCCCCCCCCCCCTGCAAAAACTTGCATTTATATACTGCCTTTAGCATAGTAAAAAAAGACCCAAGGCGCTTCACAGGAGTGTTACCAGACCAGATTTGACACTGAGCCCCGCAAGATATTCAGACAGGGAACCAGAAGCTGGGTCAAAAAGGTAGGTTTTAAGGGGCGTCTTAAAAGGAGGGGGGGGGGGAAAAGAGGTTTCGGGAGGGAGTTCCAGAGATTGGGACCCAGGCAACAGAAGGCACGGCCGCCAATGGTGGAGCGATGGAAATCGGGGGATGCGCAAGAGGCTAGAATTAGAGGAGCAGAGATCTGAGAAGGCTGTAGGGAGGGAGGGGGGGGGGGGGTGTATAGGGGCTGGAGGAGGTTACAGAGATAGGGAGGGGTGTAGGGGGCTGCAGGAGGTTACAGAGATAGGGAGGCGTGTAGGGGTTGCAGGAGGCTACAGAGATAGGGAGGGTGTAGGGGCTGGAGGAGGTTACAGAGATAGGGAGGGGTGTAGGGGCTGGAGGAGGTTACAGAGATAGGGAGGGGTGTAGGGGCTGGAGGAGGTTACAGAGATAGGGAGGGGTGTAGGGGCTGGAGGAGGTTACAGAGATAGGGAGGGGTGTAGGGGCTGGAGGAGGTTACAGAGATAGGGAGGGGTGTAGGGGTTGCAGGAGGTTACAGAGATAGGGAGGGTGTTAGGAGGTTACAGACATAGGGAGGGGGGCGAGGGTGGTGGAGATTTTAACATGCACTGCTGTGAACGCAAGTCCGAGAGAGCAGAACGATGTAGGAGGGTGTCCAGAGCATAGAGGGCCAGTACCTCCCGCAATGATTGTGGTAAACAAAGGCCTAAGTGACGAGTCTTCTGACACACGAACACTTCGCCATCAGCTGCTGACTCAACCTCTGGACACCTCCTATTTTTACTTCCATCTGTCATACCCTTCAGGACAGAAATATACACATGGAGATAGACGTACTTATAACAAGTACACACCAGCAGTTTAATAAACAGAGACGGGAAGAAACATTTGATTTTGAATAAATTTGAAAGCAAAAGTTAGACAGTGCCCCAGCCAAAAGGATTTAAATTTCAGAAACACAATGAAAATCAAAAGGCAAAAAAAAGTCTTAGAGACCAGATGTGACAACTAGAGAGACAGGAGTTTGACCTCTTAACAGGGGAGTGGGGAATCGGGGGAAAGAGTGGGGAATCGGGGGAAAGAGGGGGGGGGGGGGAGAGTGGGGATCGGGGGAAAGAGGGGGGGGGGGAGAACTGGGGAAGAGAGGGGGGGGGGAAAGAGAGAGAGAGGGGGGGGGGGAGAAAGAGAGAGAGGAGGGGGGGGAAGAGAGAGAGGAGAGGGGGGGGGGAAGAGAGAGAGGAGAGGGGGGGGGAAGAGAGAGAGGAGAGGGGGGGGGGAAGAGAGAGAGGAGAGGGGGGGGGGAAGAGAGAGAGGAGAGGGGGGGGGAAGAGAGAGGGAGAGGGGGGGGGAAGAGAGAGAGGAGAGGGGGGGGGAAGAGAGAGAGGAGAGGGGGGGGGAAGAGAGAGAGGAGAGGGGGGGGGGAAGAGAGAGAGGAGAGGGGGGGGGGAAGAGAGAGAGGAGAGGGGGGGGGAAGAGAGAGAGGAGAGGGGGGGGGGAAGAGAGAGAGGAGAGGGGGGGGGGAAGAGAGAGAGGGAGAGGGGGGGGAAGAGAGAGAGGAGAGGGGGGGAAGAGAGAGAGGAGAGGGGGGGGAAGAGAGAGAGGAGAGGAGGGGGGAAGAGAGAGAGGAGAGGAGGGGGGAAGAGAGAGAGGAGAGGGGGGGAGGAAAGAGAGGGGGGGAGGAAGAGAGGGGGGGAGGAAAGAGAGGGGGGGGGAGGAAAGAGAGGGGGGGAGGAAAGAGAGGGGGGAGGAAAGAGAGGGGGGGAGGAAGAGAGAGGGGGGAGGAAGAGAGGGGGGGGAGGAAAGAGAGGGGGGGAGAGAACTGGGAAAGAGAGGGGGGGAGGAAGAGAGGGGGGGAGGAAAGAGAGGGGGGGAGGAAAGAGAGGGGGGGAGGAAAGAGAGGGGGGGAGGAAAGAGAGGGGGGGAGGAAAGAGAGGGGGGGGAGGAAAGAGAGGGGGGGGAGGAAAGAGAGGGGGGGGAGGAAAGAGAGGGGGGGGGAGGAAAGAGAGGGGGGGGAGGAAAGAGAGGGGGGAGGAGAGAGGGGGGGGAGGAAAGAGAGGGGGAGGAAAGAGAGGGGGGGGAGAAGAGAGGGGGGGAGGAAAGAGAGGGGGGGAAGGGAAAGAGAGGGGGGGGAGGAAAGAGAGGGGGGGGGGAAAGAGAGGGGGGGGAGGAAAGAGAGGGGGGGAGGAAAGAGAGGGGGGGGAGGAAAGAGAGGGGGGGAGGAAAGAGAGGGGGGGGAGGAAAGAGAGGGGGGGGAGGAAAGAGAGGGGGGGGAGGAAAGAGAGGGGGGGGAGGAAAGAGAGGGGGGGGGAGAGAACTGGGGAAAGAGAAGGGGGGGAGAGAACTGGGGGGAAAGAGAAGGGGGGGAGAGAACTGGGGGGAAGAGAACTGGGGAAAGAGAAGGGGGGGAGAGACTGGGAAAGAGAAGGGGGGGGAGAACTGGGGAAAGAGAAGGGGGGGGAGAACTGGGGAAAGAGAAGGGGGGGGGAGAACTGGGGAAAGAGAAGGGGGGGGAGAACTGGGGAAAGAGGAGGGGGGGGGGAGAACTGGGGAAAGAGGAGGGGGGGGAGAACTGGGGAAAGAGGAGGGGGGGAGAACTGGGGAAAGAGGAGGAGGGGGGGAGAACTGGGGAAAGAGGAGGGGGGAGAACTGGGGAAAGAGGAGGGGGGGGAAACTGGGGAAAGAGGAGGGGGGGAGAACTGGGGAAAGAGGAGGAGGAGGGGGAGAACTGGGGAAAGAGGAGGGGGAGAACTGGGAAAGAGGAGGGGGGGGAAACTGGGGAAAGAGGAGGGGGGAGAACTGGGGAAAGAGGAGGAGGGGGGGGAGAACTGGGGAAAGAGGAGGGGGGAAACTGGGGGGGGGGGGAAACTGGAGAGGGGGGGAAACTGGGGGGGGGGGGAACTGGGGGAGGGGGGGAAACTGGGGGAGGGGAAACGGGGGAGGGGGGGGAAACTGGGGGAGGGGGGGGGGGGAAACTGGGGGAGGGGGGGGAAACTGGGGGAGGGGGGGGGAAACTGGGGGAGGGGGGGAAACTGGGGGAGGGGGGGAAACTGGGGGAGGGGGGGGAAACTGGGGGAGGGGGGGAAACTGGGGGAGGGGGGGGGAAACTGGGGAGGGGGGGAACTGGGGAGGGGGGGGGAACTGGGGGAGGGGGGGGGGAAACTGGGGGAGGGGGGGGGGAAACTGGGGGAGGGGGGGGGAACTGGGGGAGGGGGGGGGAAACTGGGGAGAACTGGGGGAGGGGGGGGAAACTGGGGGAGGGGGGGAAACTGGGGGAGGGGGGGGGAACTGGGGGAGGGGGGGGAAACTGGGGGAGGGGGGAAACTGGGGGAGGGGGGGGAAACTGGGGGAGGGGGGGGGAACTGGGGGAGGGGGGAAACTGGGGGAGGGGGGGAAACTGGGGAGGGGGGGGAAACTGGGGGAGGGGGGGGGAACTGGGGGGAGGGGGGGGGGAAACTGGGGGAGGGGGGGGGAAACTGGGGGAGGGGGGGAAACTGGGGGAGGGGGGAACTGGGGGAGGGGGGGGAACGGGGGAGGGGGGAAACTGGGGGAGGGGGGGAAACTGGGGGAGGGGGGGAAACTGGGGAGGGGGGGAAACTGGGGGAGGGGGGGGAAACTGGGGGAGGGGGGGAAACTGGGGGAGGGGGGGGAAACTGGGGAGGGGGGGGGAAACTGGGGGAGGGGGGGGAACTGGGGGAGGGGGGGGGGAAACTGGGGGAGGGGGGGGAAACTGGGGGAGGGGGGGGAAACTGGGGGAGGGGGGGAAACTGGGGGAGGGGGGGGGAAACTGGGGGAGGGGGGGGAAACTGGGGGAGGGGGGGGGAAACTGGGGGAGGGGGGGAAACTGGGGGAGGGGGGGGGAAACTGGGGGAGGGGGGGGAAACTGGGGGAGGGGGGGGGAACTGGGGGAGGGGGGGAACTGGGGAGGGGGGGAAACTGGGGGAGGGGGGGGGAAACTGGGGGAGGGGGGGGGAAACTGGGGGAGGGGGGGAAACTGGGGGAGGGGGGGGGAAACTGGGGAGGGGGGGAAACTGGGGAGGGGGGGGAAACTGGGGGAGGGGGGGGAAACTGGGGGAGGGGGGGGAAACTGGGGAGGGGGGGAAAACTGGGGGAGGGGGGGGAAACTGGGGGAGGGGGGGGAAACTGGGGGAGGGGGGGGAAACTGGGGGAGGGGGGGGAAACTGGGGGAGGGGGGGGGAAACTGGGGGAGGGGGGGGAAACTGGGGGAGGGGGGGAAACTGGGGAGGGGGGGGAAACTGGGGGAGGGGGGGAAACTGGGGGAGGGGGGGAAACTGGGGGAGGGGGGGAAACTGGGGGAGGGGGGGAAACTGGGGGAGGGGGGGAAACTGGGGGAAGGGGGGGAAACTGGGGGAGGGGGGGGAAACTGGGGGAGGGGGGGGAAACTGGGGGAGGGGGGGGAAACTGGGGGAGGGGGGGGAAACTGGGGGAGGGGGGGGGAAACTGGGGGAGGGGGGGGGGAAACTGGGGGAGGGGGGGGGAAACTGGGGAGGGGGGGGGGAAACTGGGGGAGGGGGGGGAACTGGGGGAGGGGGGGGAAACTGGGGGAGGGGGGGAAACTGGGGAGGGGGGGGAAACTGGGGGAGGGGGGGGAAACTGGGGGAGGGGGGGAAACTGGGGGAGGGGGGGAAACTGGGGGAGGGGGGGAAACTGGGGGAGGGGGGGGAAACTGGGGGAGGGGGGGGAAACTGGGGGAGGGGGGGGAAACTGGGGGAGGGGGGAAACTGGGGGAGGGGGGGAACTGGGGAGGGGGGGGAAACTGGGGGAGGGGGGGAAACTGGGGGAGGGGGGGGAAACTGGGGGAGGGGGGGGAAACTGGGGGAGGGGGGGAAACTGGGGGAGGGGGGGGAAACTGGGGGAGGGGGAACTGGGAGGGGAGAACTGGGGGAGGGGGGGGAGAACTGGGGGAGGGGGGGAGAACTGGGGGAGGGGGGGAGAACTGGGGGAGGGGGGAGAACTGGGGGAGGGGGGGGAGAACTGGGGGAGGGGGGGGAACTGGGGGAGGGGGGGGAACTGGGGGAGGGGGGGGAAACTGGGGGAGGGGGGGAAACTGGGGGAGGGGGGGGGAACTGGGGGAGGGGGGGGAAACTGGGGGAGGGGGGGGAAACTGGGGGAGGGGGGGAAACTGGGGGAGGGGGGGGAAACTGGGGGAGGGGGGGAAACTGGGGGAGGGGGGGAAACTGGGGGAGGGGGGGAAACTGGGGGAGGGGGGGAAACTGGGGGAGGGGGGGAAACTGGGGGAGGGGGGGGAAACTGGGGGAGGGGGGGGAAACTGGGGGAGGGGGGGGAAACTGGGGGAGGGGGGGGAAACTGGGGGAGGGGGGGGAAACTGGGGGAGGGGGGGGAAACTGGGGGAGGGGGGGAAACTGGGGGAGGGGGGGGGAAACTGGGGAGGGGGGGGGAAACTGGGGGGAGGGGGGGGGGAACTGGGGGAGGGGGGGAAACTGGGGGAGGGGGGGAAACTGGGGGAGGGGGGGGAAACTGGGGGAGGGGGGGGGAAACTGGGGGGGGAGAAACTGGGGGAGGGGGGGGAAACTGGGGGAGGGGGAGGAAACTGGGGGAGGGGGAGGAAACTGGGGAGGGGGGGGAAACTGGGGGAGGGGGGGGAAACTGGGGGAGGGGGGGAAACTGGGGGAGGGGGGGGAAACTGGGGGAGGGGGGGGGAAACTGGGGGAGGGGGGGGGAAACTGGGGGAGGGGGGGAAACTGGGGGAGGGGGGGAAACTGGGGGAGGGGGGGGAAACTGAGGGGGGGGGGAAACCTGGGGGAGGGGGAAACTGGGGGAGGGGGGGAAACTGGGGGAGGGGGGGAAACTGGGGG